>NC_053427.1:35292517-35404923 GCF_007990345.1 Gossypium hirsutum
CAGCAATGTGAAGGAAATAAATGGCAGCTTTGGAGAATGGAAAATCATCTCTTTTGGCCGAATGGTCACTTAGAGAACTTCAACAATCAGCACACCATCTTTAATATAGTCCATGCATGTATCATTTGGTGCATTGAACCCAACATGCATGCATCTTCACATCCATTGAATCTTCATGCATGAATCTGCCCAATGAATCTTCAAATTCGGCTGTACCTAAAAACACACATGAACTTAATTAATTTCAATCAAATTAAGCTGAACTAAGTAAATACATAATGTGAACATCCTAATTTAACATTGAAACAACTTAAATATTAATAAAGCATGACACAAATTCGGTTGAAGAGATTTAAGACATGTAATAATTTAGACAAACTAAATGAAATCAAGACATCTTTAATGTAACTAAATTAAGACATATTAAACACTTATATTAAATAAAAACATATTAATAAGCTGTAATAAGACTTAATTAAATGCTTATTTAAATGGTTTAAAATCCAGCAGCAATTTAATTAGCTAGAACGAATTTCAACTTCAAAGAAGTTGAAAATATTCAGCTCGTCTTTAAGCTCTTTGCTTTCATTTTCCTCAATCCGTTCCACCAATGCTAAAATAGCAACTTTAAATCGTTTAGCTCTAGCTCGCGTTATTGGAGCAATGGGCAGCTTAATAGCTTCTTGTTCGTTCTCCATTTGGTTCGTAGGCAAGCTCACATCACATGCCATGCAACCTGACCACCTCTTTGAAAAATAAGTTAGCAATATTAACGGCATCATCAGTTTTATGACATGCTATAAAATGGGCCATTTTTGAGAACCTATCTACAACCACAAATATTGAATCTCGGCCATTCTTACTCCTAGGTAAACCTAGCACAAAATCCATGGAGATATCAGACCAAGGGGTTTCGAGAATAGGTAATGGTTTATACAAACCGTGGGGCTTAATTCGTGACTTAGCCCGTTTGCACGCAATGCATCTATTACAAAATCGTTCGACATCTCGTCGCATCTTGGGCCAAAAGAAATGTTCGTGCAATGTAGCTAATGTCTTAGCAACACCAAAGTGCCCCATTAATCCTCCGCTATGGGCTTCTTCGATCAACACTTCTCGTACGGAACCTTGGGGTATACAAAGCTTTCCTTCTCGGAATAAGTACCCATCATGTCGATAGTACTTCTCATAGGCTCCCTTGGCACATAATCTAAAGAATTCACCAAAGTCAGCATCGTTGACATATAAATCTTTAAGAAATACAAACCCCATTAACTTAGCATCCAAAATATTTAGCAACGCATACCTTCGAGATAGTGCATCAGCCACTACGTTTTCCTTACCTTTCTTATATTTAATAACGTAGGGAAAAGATTCGGGAAATTCTACCCACTTAGCGTGTCGCTTATTCAACTTGTGTTGCCCCTTTAAATACTTCAAGGACTCATGATCGGTGTGTATGATGAATTCCTTGGGCCAAAGATAGTGTTGCCACGTTTCTAAGGCTCGTGATACGAGCTCGTTTCGGATGTAAAGACGAGTCGTAATCTTTCCCGATCGAAATTAGGTAGTGTCGGAATTGAATCAAATTCAAGGCTTGGTGTTTGAAGTTGGATGGCTTTAGGAACAAAGGAGTTTGATGGGTTGTTGTTTGCTGGGTAATTCGATGAAACAAGATCGAACCCTTATTATCAAATAAGGACCCGGGCTTAAGGTTTTCAAAGAAAGAAATGGAAATAGGATAAAAACCGAGACCCTCTATTTAGCAAAATAGGAACCTACGGTATGAAGAACGCCACACCAATGGGTGATAAGTTCGAACAAAGTCAGATTGACGCCACTCGTTGAAGATAAGTCAATTTGAGCTTTGGAGAATAAAGAGAGTGAATTTCTCACTAAAATTATATTTCATTCAGAAATTTGGCAAAAAGTCCTTTTACAAGAAATTCAAGAACTATTTATAGCTTAAGTGACTAGTAGCCGAATAGTCAAGTTCAATACTTAAAAACTAAGTAAACATTGAACTAATTTTGAGCTAAGATCCATGAATGGTCTTGAATCAATGTTCGGCTGAATATAGACCAAGGAAGAGCTTCAACGAACTTGGAAAATTGGCAGCAGCTACATTCGGCCAATGGAGTTTAATAAGGTCAATAATGAAGCAACTCTTGCTGAAAATTACCATCATTAATTAGCAACTTGAACAGTCATTTGGAAGTGTGAATGGACGGTTTTGAATGACCATAAGGTGTGAACATCATGAACCGAATAGCCACAATGTACCCAGCAATGTGAAGGAAATAAATGGCAGCTTTGGAGAATGGAAAATCATCTCTTTTGGCCGAATGGTCACTTAGAGAACTTCAACAATCAGCACACCATCTTTAATATAGTCCATGCATGTATCATTTGGTGCATTGAACCCAACATGCATGCATCTTCACATCCATTGAATCTTCATGCATGAATCTGCCCAATGAATCTTCAAATTCGGCTGTACCTAAAAACACACATGAACTTAATTAATTTCAATCAAATTAAGCTGAACTAAGTAAATACATAATGTGAACATCCTAATTTAACATTGAAACAACTTAAATATTAATAAAGCATGACACAAATTCGGTTGAACAGATTTAAGACATGTAATAATTTAGACAAACTAAATGAAATCAAGACATCTTTAATGTAACTAAATTAAGACATATTAAACACTTATATTAAATAAAAACATATTAATAAGCTGTAATAAGACTTAATTAAATGCTTATTTAAATGGTTTAAAATCCAGCAGCAATTTAATTAGCTAGAACGAATTTCAACTTCAAAGAAGTTGAAAATATTCAGCTCGTCTTTAAGCTCTTTGCTTTCATTTTCCTCAATCCGTTCCACCAATGCTAAAATAGCAACTTTAAATCGTTTAGCTCTAGCTCGCGTTATTGGACCAATGGGCAGCTTAATAGCTTCTTGTTCGTTCTCCATTTGGTTCGTAGGCAAGCTCACATCACATGCCATGCAACCTGACCACCTCTTTGAAAAATAAGTTAGCAATATTAACGGCATCATCAGTTTTATGACATGCTATAAAATGGGCCATTTTTGAGAACCTATCTACAACCACAAATATTGAATCTCGGCCATTCTTACTCCTAGGTAAACCTAGCACAAAATCCATGGAGATATCAGACCAAGGGGTTTCGAGAATAGGTAATGGTTTATACAAACCGTGGGGCTTAATTCGTGACTTAGCCCGTTTGCACGCAATGCATCTATTACAAAATCGTTCGACATCTCGTCGCATCTTGGGCCAAAAGAAATGTTCGTGCAATGTAGCTAATGTCTTAGCAACACCAAAGTGCCCCATTAATCCTCTGCTATGGGCTTCTTCGATCAACACTTCTCGTACGGAACCTTGGGGTATACAAAGCTTTCCTTCTCGGAATAAGTACCCATCATGTCGATAGTACTTCTCATAGGCTCCCTTGGCACATAATCTAAAGAATTCACCAAAGTCAGCATCGTTGACATATAAATCTTTAAGAAATACAAACCCCATTAACTTAGCATCCAAAATATTTAGCAACGCATACCTTCGAGATAGTGCATCAGCCACTACGTTTTCCTTACCTTTCTTATATTTAATAACGTAGGGAAAAGATTCGGGAAATTCTACCCACTTAGCGTGTCGCTTATTCAACTTGTGTTGCCCCTTTAAATACTTCAAGGACTCATGATCGGTGTGTATGATGAATTCCTTGGGCCAAAGATAGTGTTGCCACGTTTCTAAGGCTCGTGATACGAGCTCGTTTCGGATGTAAAGACGAGTCGTAATCTTTCCCGATCGAAATTAGGTAGTGTCGGAATTGAATCAAATTCAAGGCTTGGTGTTTGAAGTTGGATGGCTTTAGGAACAAAGGAGTTTGATGGGTTGTTGTTTGCTGGGTAATTCGATGAAACAAGATCGAACCCTTATTATCAAATAAGGACCCGGGCTTAAGGTTTTCAAAGAAAGAAATGGAAATAGGATAAAAACCGAGACCCTCTATTTAGCAAAATAGGAACCTACGGTATGAAGAACGCCACACCAATGGGTGATAAGTTCGAACAAAGTCAGATTGACGCCACTCGTTGAAGATAAGTCAATTTGAGCTTTGGAGAATAAAGAGAGTGAATTTCTCACTAAAATTATATTTCATTCAGAAATTTGGCAAAAAGTCCTTTTACAAGAAATTCAAGAACTATTTATAGCTTAAGTGACTAGTAGCCGAATAGTCAAGTTCAATACTTAAAAACTAAGTAAACATTGAACTAATTTTGAGCTAAGATCCATGAATGGTCTTGAATCAATGTTCGGCTGAATATAGACCAAGGAAGAGCTTCAACGAACTTGGAAAATTGGCAGCAGCTACATTCGGCCAATGGAGTTTAATAAGGTCAATAATGAAGCAACTCTTGCTGAAAAATTACCATCATTAATTAGCAACTTGAACAGTCATTTGGAAGTGTGAATGGACGGTTTTGAATGACCATAAGGTGTGAACATCATGAACCGAATAGCCACAATGTACCCAGCAATGTGAAGGAAATAAATTGATGCGAACCTGGTCGCATCATGTTTCAACCCAACTCGATGTCATCGAGAGTGGCCTAAGCTTGAGGGGCCGAAGTGCAAAATGAAGCCTAATCTCAGCTCGTTGAGCTCAATTCAGCTCATTTCCAGCTCATTGAGCTCATTTGCTTGTTTGAGCTTACTTTGCGTTTTATAATTTTAGTTGTTGGAATAAAATAAATGCAAATTAGTTTATTCAGCTTAAATAATTAAATTGCATTTTAATTCTGGATTTTTTAATTAGAAGTGTTTAAATTGTGTCTAAAGTTGAGACAAATTAATTTCATATTCTAATTAATTTGTCTTAGCTGCTGTTGAATTAAATTTGTGTCTAAGTTATTATTTGTTTTAATGTGTCTTAGATTAGGCAAATTAATTACATGTTTTTAATATGTCTTAGTTAGCACATGACATGAATTTATTCAGCTTATTACATCATTTTAATGTGTCTTAGTCCAGCTGAATTAATGAGCAGATTTAATGTGTCTTGTTGCTGTCAATTTAAATGTGTCCTAATATGAATTAAATTTATGAATTAAATTGCTTTCAGGTACATGCATGAATTGGCTTTGAAGAGAGTTGATGATTCCTTTTCTTCATGTGACTATTCGTGAAGCTCAATGGACCATGAGCTGAATTAAAAATCCAGCAATAGGTTTTAGCTTCTCCAAGTGGCTGTTCGTGAAGAGCAATGGACAAAGAGTTGTTCACACAAGGCCATTCATCTCACAAAAACATTTTCACACCATAAGAGCTATTCATTTTCGTTCATCCACACTTGGAGGCTGTTGGACATCAAGTGTTCACACACTTGGGCTGTTCGTGTGCTTAAACTACCATTAATTTGGCTGATGCTTATTTAGCTACCCAAGGAGGAATTAAAGGCTGCTCATAATGTTTTCAGCTAATCAAACATTGAACAAAATCATTTCAGCTCATTAGTGCAATTATTAGCTGAATTGGAAGACTAAACAACCTGCCCATTGATGTCACCTATGCATAGAAGTTTCCAAATGACTTTTTGGTTATTTCAACAGCCATTTGAGTTCAATTAAGTGTAATTAAGCTGATTGCTTTGAGTTCATTCGGCTGGAACATATTCAGCCTATAAATTGTTGTTTTTGTAATCATTTGAAGGTTACTAATTTTGAGACTTTGATCAATTATGAACTTTTGTTCAATTGGTGAGTATTTCAACTCCCTTTGTTCTCTCTTGACTCCATTGACTTATCAAGACATTCTTGTGGCGTCAATCCTGTCAATTTCGAACTTATCACTTTACTAAAGTGTGGCGTTCAATCCTATATCGTTGGTTCTTATCTCTCATAGATATTGGGTCACGATTAACAATTTTTCATCATTTCAAGCTAACGTAAGATTTGGGTCGATATTGCATATAATATCGGTTCTTTCTTCAGCCTTGAAATCGAACCTACCCTATCCATCCTTTAATCACTTAAATATTTTCTTGTTTCCAGCCAATTTGTTCTTTTCAACCCGACTTGAAAACCTCAACTCATACTCCTTAATTTTAACGATCGGGCACATCAACGACTCGACTCTCATCATCGAGACCGGGGTCGCATCATTTGGTATCAGAGCTAGCAAAAAAATTGAGGAGTACGGACGTTCGTGAAGTTTGCCGGAGTAAGTGATTAAAAAAAATTTAAAAAAAAAATCGAAAAAAAAAAGTAAAAAAAAAAATCGTGGATTGAAGTTCTCTATTTGTATTTGGCATTTTGGTGACTTAAAAAAATCGAATTCAAAAAAAAATGGTCAGTTCTTGCCAATTGAATTTTAAAGTTCTGTGAAGTGACAAAAGTTTGTACCATCCTTGTAGTTTCGACCCACAAACTCTTTTCTACTATCATTCACTACTTAACCATTCGGCTACACTTTAAACCACTCCAAAATTGTTTTCTAGCCTACCTTTTGTCCCAACATCTACTCCCACCCTTACATTAAGTATTGAAGCCGACTCCACCCAGATTGTTGATTCGTCTAAGGAAGTCCATTGAGAACTTAGAGACGCGAACTAGAGGGGTAAAAGGCAAGAGTGATTGGTGAGACCATTTGAGAGAAGAAAAGCCAAAGCGAGTGTAAACCCGAGTGGAGTGAAATTTTCTTTTCGAGTGACTTGCGAGATTTTGTGGTGAGGTATCTAATTCTCTGATATTATTCTTTTAACATTTCTTCTTTCAATTAATAATCATGTCTCAAGAAGAATTCTCCGTTGATGAATTTCAATATTTGGTGAACGAGATGGGCCGAATGTTGGAGGAAAAACTAAGTCCATTAAAAAGACGTTTAGATCGAGTGGAGGCAAAGGCCCGACGGAAACAAAATCCACCAAGTCGAGAAATAGAGTTAAGTTCATCACGACGACATTATTCGGGAAGAGACACATATCAAGACTCCTATTCAACAAGGCTTTCGAGACCGCGAGAAGAAAACTTCGAGTCAAAAATCACTCGAGATGAGCGAGAAAGGACGAGTTATTCCTCGTACGCTTCGAAGAAGGCCTTACCAAAAGATTGTACTCGAAGAAATGTACAAAAAGCCTACGAAAATATTTTCTCTTTCTTTGAGTCAAATGGTTATCTTTTTGATTCTTTTGTGTCATCCGCACATTGTAATGAATTCGAAAAAGAAAGTGAAGAAGAAAAAGAGAACAAAAAGAAAAAGAAAACGAAAAAGTGAGAGAAAAAGAAAATGAAGAAAAGAAAATTGAAAAAGAAAAATATGAAAATGAGATTTCAAAAACAAAAGAGAGTGAAAAGCAAAATAAGATTGAAAAAGAAAGAGAGTTTGAAAAGAAAACGAGTGAAGAAGAAGAGAGTGCTCAAACACAAGGGAGGGATATTTTTGTTAACCCCCATTTGAAATTGCCTTGTGATTTTTCTTCATTTCAGGTTTGCAAGTTTCCACCGATAGACAGGTTCCAGCTTCATTACCTTTCTACCGAGAGACGTTTTCAATTGATTGAACAAGGTAAAATTGATCCTCGTCTTCCCACCTCTAATGGTAAGCAAGGTGAAGTTTCTCTATTCTCTAAACAACTTCATTCAACTCGTATTGATGACTTTTCTCATGACTTGAATTTTGAAAAGGTACTGTATGTTATAGTCGATAATTGCCATTCTTTGATTGATGACTATAAATTTGCTCTGAATGATGACAAGAAAACTCTCATTTTCGAAAAACATAATGTTGATGAATTTGTTGGTGAATCAATAGGCAATCGTCCACTGCAAGGTTTAATTTTGCACGAACATGAATCAAATAGAATTTCTCTTTTACTTGACTGTACTGAAAATGTGTGTTCATTGAATTGTCGTGAAAAATTAATTTGCTTGAACAATGATGTGTGGATAAGATCTGAGACATATGAATGTTTGACAACATGTATGTCTACTTCACCTTTGATACGATTATGTGAAATAATGATGACATGTAACATGATTAATTCCTTTGATCATAATGTTGGCATATCAGAACGGTTTGATAATTTGAGGTATACAAGTTTTGATCGAATAGGACTAAGGGGTCATAATCGATTGAATAAATTTTCCATGTCTTATGGATGCAACTTGAGCTTGAATCCTTTGTCCTTCCTACTACCGAATATGGGGAGTCAATTTGAAAAGGTAAGACCCTTTTATACTTTTGAACTCGGTAATGGTTTATTTGCTCAAGTTTGGAATGCGAATTTAGAAAGCCTTTGTAAGTTTACAATTCATCGTGTCCTTAATCATTTTCTTTATCGTGAAGATGACACATTTAAACGTCATATCCCTATAGAGGGAGGGCCTGCAAATAACCTGACTTGTGTTCAAGTTATGTGTGCATTTTAGGATCTTGGGAGCAACATTGCCAGTACCGTCAACCAAGGGGGTTGTGACGGTGAAAAATTTTTCTCGAGCAAGTGGCCCGATTTGAGGACAAATCGTCTTCAAGAGGGAGGGAATGATGCGAACCTGGTCGCATCATGTTTCAACCCAACTCGATGTCATCGAGAGTGGCCTAAGCTTGAGGGGCCGAAGTGCAAAATGAAGCCTAATCTCAGCTCGTTGAGCTCAATTCAGCTCATTTCCAGCTCATTGAGCTCATTTGCTTGTTTGAGCTTACTTTGCGTTTTATAATTTTAGTTGTTGGAATAAAATAAATGCAAATTAGTTTATTCAGCTTAAATAATTAAATTGCATTTTAATTCTGGATTTTTTAATTAGAAGTGTTTAAATTGTGTCTAAAGTTGAGACAAATTAATTTCATATTCTAATTAATTTGTCTTAGCTGCTGTTGAATTAAATTTGTGTCTAAGTTATTATTTGTTTTAATGTGTCTTAGATTAGGCAAATTAATTACATGTTTTTAATATGTCTTAGTTAGCACATGACATGAATTTATTCAGCTTATTACATCATTTTAATGTGTCTTAGTCCAGCTGAATTAATGAGCAGATTTAATGTGTCTTGTTGCTGTCAATTTAAATGTGTCCTAATATGAATTAAATTTATGAATTAAATTGCTTTCAGGTACATGCATGAATTGGCTTTGAAGAGAGTTGATGATTCCTTTTCTTCATGTGACTATTCGTGAAGCTCAATGGACCATGAGCTGAATTAAAAATCCAGCAATAGGTTTTAGCTTCTCCAAGTGGCTGTTCGTGAAGAGCAATGGACAAAGAGTTGTTCACACAAGGCCATTCATCTCACAAAAACATTTTCACACCATAAGAGCTATTCATTTTCGTTCATCCACACTTGGAGGCTGTTGGACATCAAGTGTTCACACACTTGGGCTGTTCGTGTGCTTAAACTACCATTAATTTGGCTGATGCTTATTTAGCTACCCAAGGAGGAATTAAAGGCTGCTCATAATGTTTTCAGCTAATCAAACATTGAACAAAATCATTTCAGCTCATTAGTGCAATTATTAGCTGAATTGGAAGACTAAACAACCTGCCCATTGATGTCACCTATGCATAGAAGTTTCCAAATGACTTTTTGGTTATTTCAACAGCCATTTGAGTTCAATTAAGTGTAATTAAGCTGATTGCTTTGAGTTCATTCGGCTGGAACATATTCAGCCTATAAATTGTTGTTTTTGTAATCATTTGAAGGTTACTAATTTTGAGACTTTGATCAATTATGAACTTTTGTTCAATTGGTGAGTATTTCAACTCCCTTTGTTCTCTCTTGACTCCATTGACTTATCAAGACATTCTTGTGGCGTCAATCCTGTCAATTTCGAACTTATCACTTTACTAAAGTGTGGCGTTCAATCCTATATCGTTGGTTCTTATCTCTCATAGATATTGGGTCACGATTAACAATTTTTCATCATTTCAAGCTAACGTAAGATTTGGGTCGATATTGCATATAATATCGGTTCTTTCTTCAGCCTTGAAATCGAACCTACCCTATCCATCCTTTAATCACTTAAATATTTTCTTGTTTCCAGCCAATTTGTTCTTTTCAACCCGACTTGAAAACCTCAACTCATACTCCTTAATTTTAACGATCGGGCACATCAACGACTCGACTCTCATCATCGAGACCGGGGTCGCATCATAAATGGCAGCTTTGGAGAATGGAAAATCATCTCTTTTGGCCGAATGGTCACTTAGAGAACTTCAACAATCAGCACACCATCTTTAATATAGTCCATGCATGTATCATTTGGTGCATTGAACCCAACATGCATGCATCTTCACATCCATTGAATCTTCATGCATGAATCTGCCCAATGAATCTTCAAATTCGGCTGTACCTAAAAACACACATGAACTTAATTAATTTCAATCAAATTAAGCTGAACTAAGTAAATACATAATGTGAACATCCTAATTTAACATTGAAACAACTTAAATATTAATAAAGCATGACACAAATTCGGTTGAACAGATTTAAGACATGTAATAATTTAGACAAACTAAATGAAATCAAGACATATTAAACACTTATATTAAATAAAAACATATTAATAAGCTGTAATAAGACTTAATTAAATGCTTATTTAAATGGTTTAAAATCCAGCAGCAATTTAATTAGCTAGAACGAATTTCAACTTCAAAGAAGTTGAAAATATTCAGCTCGTCTTTAAGCTCTTTGCTTTCATTTTCCTCAATCCGTTACACCAATGCTAAAATAGCAACTTTAAATCGTTTAGCTCTAGCTCGCGTTATTGGACCAATGGGCAGCTTAATAGCTTCTTGTTCGTTCTCCATTTGGTTCGTAGGCAAGCTCACATCACATGCCATGCAACCTGACCACCTCTTTGAAAAATAAGTTAGCAATATTAACGGCATCATCAGTTTTATGACATGCTATAAAATGGGCCATTTTTGAGAACCTATCTACAACCACAAATATTGAATCTCGGCCATTCTTACTCCTAGGTAAACCTAGCACAAAATCCATGGAGATATCAGACCAAGGGGTTTCGAGAATAGGTAATGGTTTATACAAACCGTGGGGCTTAATTCGTGACTTAGCCCGTTTGCACGCAATGCATCTATTACAAAATCGTTCGACATCTCGTCGCATCTTGGGCCAAAAGAAATGTTCGTGCAATGTAGCTAATGTCTTAGCAACACCAAAGTGCCCCATTAATCCTCCGCTATGGGCTTCTTCGATCAACACTTCTCGTACGGAACCTTGGGGTATACAAAGCTTTCCTTCTCGGAATAAGTACCCATCATGTCGATAGTACTTCTCATAGGCTCCCTTGGCACATAATCTAAAGAATTCACCAAAGTCAGCATCGTTGACATATAAATCTTTAAGAAATACAAACCCCATTAACTTAGCATCCAAAATATTTAGCAACGCATACCTTCGAGATAGTGCATCAGCCACTACGTTTTCCTTACCTTTCTTATATTTAATAACGTAGGGAAAAGATTCGAGAAATTCTACCCACTTAGCGTGTCGCTTATTCAACTTGTGTTGCCCCTTTAAATACTTCAAGGACTCATGATCGGTGTGTATGATGAATTCCTTGGGCCAAAGATAGTGTTACCACGTTTCTAAGGCTCGTGATACGAGCTCGTTTCGGATGTAAAGACGAGTCGTAATCTTTCCCGATCGAAATTAGGTAGTGTCGGAATTGAATCAAATTCAAGGCTTGGTGTTTGAAGTTGGATGGCTTTAGGAACAAAGGAGTTTGATGGGTTGTTGTTTGCTGGGTAATTCGATGAAACAAGATCGAACCCTTATTATCAAATAAGGACCCGGGCTTAAGGTTTTCAAAGAAAGAAATGGAAATAGGATAAAAACCGAGACCCTCTATTTAGCAAAATAGGAACCTATGGTATGAAGAACGCCACACCAATGGGTGATAAGTTCGAACAAAGTCAGATTGACGCCACTCGTTGAAGATAAGTCAATTTGAGCTTTGGAGAATAAAGAGAGTGAATTTCTCACTAAAATTATATTTCATTCAGAAATTTGGCAAAAAGTCCTTTTACAAGAAATTCAAGAACTATTTATAGCTTAAGTGACTAGTAGCCGAATAGTCAAGTTCAATACTTAAAAACTAAGTAAACATTGAACTAATTTTGAGCTAAGATCTATGAATGGTCTTGAATCAATGTTCGGCTGAATATAGACCAAGGAAGAGCTTCAACGAACTTGGAAAATTGGCAGCAGCTACATTCGGCCAATGGAGTTTAATAAGGTCAATAATGAAGCAACTCTTGCTGAAAAATTACCATAATTAATTAGCAACTTGAACAGTCATTTGGAAGTGTGAATGGACGGTTTTGAATGACCATAAGGTGTGAACATCATGAACCGAATAGCCACAATGTACCCAGCAATGTGAAGGAAATAAATGGCAGCTTTGGAGAATGGAAAATCATCTCTTTTGGCCGAATGGTCACTTAGAGAACTTCAACAATCAGCACACCATCTTTAATATAGTCCATGCATGTATCATTTGGTGCATTGAACCCAACATGCATGCATCTTCACATCCATTGAATCTTCATGCATGAATCTGCCCAAAGAATCTTCAAATTCGGCTGTACCTAAAAACACACATGAACTTAATTAATTTCAATCAAATTAAGCTGAACTAAGTAAATACATAATGTGAACATCCTAATTTAACATTGAAACAACTTAAATATTAATAAAGCATGACACAAATTCGGTTGAACAGATTTAAGACATGTAATAATTTAGACAAACTAAATGAAATCAAGACATCTTTAATGTAACTAAATTAAGACATATTAAACACTTATATTAAATAAAAACATATTAATAAGCTGTAATAAGACTTAATTAAATGCTTATTTAAATGGTTTAAAATCCAGCAGCAATTTAATTAGCTAGAACGAATTTCAACTTCAAAGAAGTTGAAAATATTCAGCTCGTCTTTAAGCTCTTTGCTTTCATTTTCCTCAATCCGTTCCACCAATGCTAAAATAGCAACTTTAAATCGTTTAGCTCTAGCTCGCGTTATTGGACCAATGGGCAGCTTAATATCTTAATAGCTCGGATCAACGAATAGAGCTCCTTGTCATATGTTGGATAGTTTAAGACAGCACCATTCAGTTTCTCGCTAAAATAGGCAATAGGACGACCATCTTGCATCAACACAGCTCCAATGCCTAAACCTGATGCATCACATTCTAACTCGAAAGTTTTATCAAAGTTAGGCAAAGGTAATAACGGAGCATGAGTTAGACAATCTTTAATTTTCAGAAAGGATTTTTCTTGTTCCTCTCCCCAAATGAAGTTGGAATTCTTACGAATAACCCCAGTTAAAGGTGCGGCTAAGGTGCTGAAATTTGGCACGAATCGATGGTAAAAACTTGCTAGTCCATGGAAACTTCGGACTTGGGAGACATTCGTCGGACGGGGCCATTCTTGGATCGCCTTGATCTTCTCTTGATCGACTTCAAGACCCTCCGAGCTGACAACAAAACCTAAAAACACAACCTTGTTAGTGCAGAAATCACATTTCTTCAAATTAGCATACAAGGTTTCTTTTCTCAATACTTCCAAAACAGATTTTAAATGTAAAATATGTTCATCCAAATTTTTACTATAGATCAATATATCGTCGAAGTATACTACGCAAAATCTACCAATAAAAGGTCTTAAAACGTGATTCATAAGCCTCATGAATGTGCTTGGGGCGTTCGTTAAGCCAAATGGCATAACGAGCCATTCGTAAAGCCCATGCTTCGTTTTGAACACAGTTTTCCACTCATCTCCCTCACGCATCCGTATTTGGTGATAACCGCTCTTAAGGTCGATTTTTGAAAATAAACTCACGCCACTTAGCTCGTCAAGCATATCATCCAATCGTGGTATAGGATGACGATACTTGATAGTTAGTTTGTTTATAGCACGGCAGTCCACGCACATCCTCCACGTTCCATCCTTCTTCGGAACTAGTAAAACAGGCACGGCGCATGGACTAAGGCTTTCACGCACATAGCCCTTTTCAAGGAGTTCATTTACTTGCTTTTGTAATTCTTTCGTCTCTTCAGGATTGCTCCGGTAAGCAGGTCGATTTGGAATTGCGGCTCCCGGCACAAGATCGATTTGGTGTTCAATTCCACGAATAGGTGGTAACCCACTCGGGATTTCTTCCGGGAATACGTCTTGAAATTCCCGCAACACAGACAAAATAGAAGAAGGCAATTTGTCATCAAATTCGTTAGTGCCAAGCAAGCTCTCCTTGTACAAAAGAACCAACAATGGTTGTTTCAATAGCATCGATTTTCGAACTTCCCTCTCTTTTACAAACAAATTCTTTTTTTAAATCTCATCACTCATTTCTTTTTCTTTTGAATCACTCTCTCTTTTTTATCACTCATCTTTTTGTTTTTCTTCTTTTCTTCACTCTTTTCTTTATTCTTTTCATTTTTTTGCTCTCTCTTGATTTCTTTCGATTTTTCAATCGAACTCCTCATTTTGAGTTGATCTTCGTACACTTGTTTCGGTGATAACGGAGCTAGAGTCACCATTCGTCCCATATGTTTGAAAGAGAATCGATTTGTGTAACCATCATGAATTGCTCGCTTGTCGAATTGCCACGGACGTCCCAAAAGAAGATGCCCCGCATGCATCGGTACAACGTCGCACATCACTTCATCTTGATATTTTTCGATTGTGAATGAAATGAGCACTTGTTTTGTTACCTTTAATTCTCCACCATCGTTAAGCCATTGGAGTTTATACGGATGGGGATGTTTGGTGGTGGCCAATCCGAGTTTCTCCACCATCAACGTACTAGCCACATTTGTACAACTTCCCCCATCGATTATCACGCAACAAATCTTACCTTGCACTTGACATCGCGTATGGAAGATGTTTTCGCGTTGTTGATCATTTTCGGCACCTTGCAAAGTGAGACTTCTTTTCACAACCAAGATTTCTCCATTCTCGGCTTGTTCGATGTCTTCCTCTTCTTCGAGTTGTTCAACAGCCTCGTTCTCTTGTTCACTTTTGGATTCAATTTCTCCATCATCTCGAACAAACATCGCATTTCGGTTCGGGCATTGGCTTGCGATGTGGCCCCTTCCAAGACATTTGAAGCATTTGATGTCTCGGGATCTATTTGGTTGGGCATCCATCTTTCCTTTACTCGATTCGGCAATCGGTTTGTTGAATTTGGTAGCTCCACTTACTTCTTTATTTCGACTCGGCCAGTCTCGTTTGTTGGACCCTTGCCCCCACTTAGTCGTAGAAGAAGTATTAGGGAAAGAACAGAACGTACCTTTTCTCTTTAATTGTTTTTCAACCTTTATGGCCATATGGACCATATCAATGACCTCGACATAATGGTGTAGCTCCACAATATTTACAATATCTCGGTTAAGGCCGGCAAGAAATCGAGCCATGGTGGCTTCTCGATCTTCCTCCACATCGGCGCGGATCATGGCCACTTCCATTTCCTTGTAGTAATCCTCCACGCTTCGTTGGCCTTGAGTTAAGCTTTGGAGCTTTTGATACAACTCCCGGTGATAGTAAGCAAGAATGAATCGCTTTCTCATTATGGCTTTCATTTCCGCCCATGTAGACACGGGACGTTCGCCATTGCGTCTTCGGCTCATCGTGAGTTGATCCCACCATATTATGGCGTATTCGGAGAATTCTATAGCAGCTAACTTTACCTTCTTGCTTTCCGAGTAATTGTGGCACTCGAAAACTAACTCCACCTTCTTCTCCCATTCAAGATAGGCCTCGGGATCTGACCTTCCTTGAAAAGCAGGAATCACCATTTTAATGTTTTTTAAATCATCATCGGTCCTCTCTCGATCTCTTGGTCCCCGTGCTCGTTGGCCTTGTCGCCTTGCACTTTGTCGCGAAGCTCGATCACTTTCAACGTCACTTGCTTCATATAGATCATTTGCATGTTGCCATGGACGGTCTCGCTCTCTTCTCGGAATAGGAGGGGTGTTCGCACGTTGGCTTCGTTCCTCCATTTGTTCCATTCGTTCATAAAGGGAATCAAATTGAGGTTGGAACAAACGAGAAATTTCTTGCACGATTGCTTGAACTTGTAGATCGGGCACTCTGCCTTCGGGAACGTTTCTCCTTGGTTGAAGATTAACTCCTCCACCGGCGGCATTCGAGGCTCCTCCACTTGTTGCTCGTCGTTCCGGGCTCCTTGACATGATGATTAAAATTAAGAAAATATCCTCACCAAAAAAAAACCTCACAATTCACTCACAAGAAAAGAATTCACTCCTCTCGTGTTTCACTCTATTTTCGGCTTTTATCTTGATGTACTCTCTTGCCTTTTACCTCTCAAATCCAACTCTCGATATTCTGAAAAGCTACTTAGATTTATCCACACTTTTGGGTCGGCTTCAAGGGGTTTTGCAAGGGAAAGTCGTATGGTTAGGGTAGGCTCGAAAGAAAGAAAGGCTTAAGATGTGGCGTATAACATGGATTCACTAATTGAAAATTTTTTTTAATAGCGTGAAAATTCACTAAAATGGGTATAAAGGAGTGTAGAATGTGATTTTAGAAAAAAAATTGTTGAAGTGTCTCCAGACTTTTTTTTTACGGATCTTTCACGTTCTTTTCGTCCGCACCTAGACCGTATGCAAATTTTTTTTTTCAATTTTTTTTTTGATTTTTTTTTCGATTTTTTTTGAATCTACAATTTACGTACCTAAATTAACTAGCTCTGATACCAACTGATACGAGCTCGATTCGGATGATGTGATGAGTCGTATTATGTTCCCGATCGAATTTAGGTAGTGTCGATTTAGTTCAAAATTCAATAAGATGAGTTATATTGGTTTTAAATGAATTAGGAAGCAAAATGGGGATAAATGGTTTCCAATGAAACAAGAACGAACCCTTATTAACAAATAAGGACCCGGGCTTAAAGGTTTCAAAGAAAAGGAAAGAAATGGTAGATAAAATCGAGACCCTCTATTTAGCAAAATAGGAACCTTCGGTATAGTTGGAACGCCACACCTTATGGTGATAAGTTCAAAACAAAGTCAGATTGACGCCACTCGTAAAGATAAGTCAATTGAGCTTTGAAGAATAAAGAGAGTGAATTGCCTCACTAAAATGATATTTCATTCAGAGATTTGTCAAAAGTCCTTTTACAAGAAATTTATCAACTATTTATAGCCTTTCTACTAGTAGCCGAATGGACAAATTCAAGACTTAGTTTCTAAGTAAACAATGAACTAAAATTCAGCATGAATGCAAAATTATTAGCCCATGTAGATTCGGCTGAATGAGAGTTCCAATGGTCATCTTCTAGATGGGAAAATGCACCTTGAACATCTTGGATGTGCATGAATAGGCTAGGTTCGGTCAATGAACATAATGGGGTCATTCATGAAGCAACTATTACTGAAAAATTACCAGCATTAATTGGCAATTTGAACAGCCATTTAGAAGTGTGAACGGATGGTTTTGAAGGGCCATGAGGTGTGAACATGGCTGAACAGAACAGCCATAGTGTGAACAGCCTTTATACTTCCTTGAGAAGAGAATCGGCCAACCTTGAAAAGATGAAAATCTTGGTCACTTTGGCTGAATAGTTGCCTTGAAAAAAACTCCAAAGATTAATCAGCTTTAATGCATTAAATCAGCTGCACATGCATCTTCAAATTCATTGAATCTCCATGCATGAATCTACCCAATTCATCTTCAAATTCGGCTGCACCTAAAACACACATGAACTTAATTAATTTCAAGCAAATTCAGCTGAACTAAATTAAAGTATAATGTGAACATCCTAAATAACATTGAGACAACTTAAATATTAACAAATCATAACACATAAATTCGGCTGGACAAATTTAAAACATGTAATAATTTAGACAAACTAAATGACATCAAGACATCTTTAATTTAACTAAATCAAGACATATTAAACACTTAAATTAATTAAGACATATTTAAAAGCTATAATGAAACTTATTTAAATGTTTATTTAAATGGTCTAAATTCTAGCATCAAATTAATTAGCTAGAACGAAATTCAGCTTCAAAGAAGTTGAATATGTTCAGCTCATTTTTAAACTCCTTGCTATCATTTTCCTCAACCCGTTCCACCATTGCTAAAATAGCATCTTTGAATCGTTTAGCTCTAGCTCGCGTTATTGGACCAATGGGCAGCTTGATGGCTTCTTGTTCGTTCTCCATTTGGTTCGTAGGCAAGCTCACATCAGATAGATGGATAGGTGAACGCCACACCAAGATTGGTGATAAGTTCAAACAAGACGATTGACGCCACTAGCACAAGTCAGATAAGTCTTTCGAAACTTGTACGAGATATGAGAGGAAGCAACTCACAAGAACAAATGTTCATTAACAATTTTGGCAAAAGTCCTTTACAAATGAAAGAAAACAAATATTTATAGGCACATAGATGACCATTCAAATTCGGCATCTAGGTGTTCACACAATAATAAAAACGTTCACACTAATGTATTAAAATAGTTCATAAATTTGGCAGATTCATGCACTAGCTGAATGGACACTTTCTTCCCCCTTAGTTTGTGCATGAATGCTTAGTCATAAAGAAAGGCTTCAAGTGACTTGTATGTGCACCAAAAGGTTGCATTCATCTCCTTGGGACGTTCATGCACTTGTATGGAACATGTATCTTCATAATTAAACACTTTAATGGCATGTAAGTTCATAAATGGCAGCATGAACCTAGTAAATTCGTTCTCCCCTTTGTGCATGCACTTAATTCAATCAATGTGTTGAATTATTGAGTTAATTCCTTCCCTTGGACATTCTTGAACCCATCCATGCATGTGTAGTAGCCTATAGTTCAATTCAAAGTGTGAACATGTTCAAGGAGCTCTATGGTCAACATAGAATTAGTTAGCAGCTACTTCTTGGCCGAATAAGTGCCTTGGAAAGTTAGGAGACAGCCACCATACATGCACTTAAGCCATTCATGCATTCTATCATCCCATGCATTTGATCCATTCATGGACTAGCCTTTAATGTCCATACATACATTCGACACATGCATGAATTTGTAGAAACATTGCATCTAGCCGTACATGCACCAGCATTTAATACTTCTTCATTCATGAGTGTGGAATGCCCAAAAGAGATGTTTCTTCATCCATACATTGTACCGTCCAAAGGAAGGTACCTACATAAAATAAACAAGTCATTAAGACATCTCATGAACACTCATAAATTCGGCATGATGTGAACACATTAATGTCATGCATTAATTCAGCTATGTGAACATAATCAATTTATGTAATGACTATGGCATATTAATAACAAATATTAATATAAGACAAGTTTAATGCTTAAATAAATATGTGCAAATTTTTATTTAATGCATTAAAGACAAAACCGAGTTTAAACTAAAATGAGCTAAGCTTTAGCTCGTGAGCTAAAGTTGAGCTGAGGCTAAACTCCTAAGCTGAAGTTGAGCTAAGGTTTAGCTCGTGAGTTGAAAGTGAGCTAGGAGTGAGCTCGGTTTAGCTCAGGCAAGATGGATTGAGCTCGAATAAGCTGGATTTGAGCTGGACGGAGCTCGTGGAGCTGGAAACGAGCTTGGATCAGCTTGCCAACATGTCATTGCTCGGCTTGACAGACTTGCTCGATAAAGTTCGCGGGGCATGCTCGTATCATTCCCCCCCTCTTTTAGGCGACTTGTCCTCAAGTCGAGCCGTTTGTCCATGGGAGGACTTTGACTCATGCATGGTTTTCCTCCGTCAAATGGGATGGAAGATGTCACATAAACCTCAAAAATTCTTACCACAGCCAATAAAAAGAAACTCAAAGGAGTCAGATTCAAATGTGTTCGATAGTTCATAAAAAATTCATTCAATCGAACATATGCCAAAAATCTCAATTGGACAAAGCAAGCATACGTAAATTTATCAAAGAGTTTCGTTAGACCATCGTTGCAAACATGAAGACTAAGTTGGATCAAGGGATAATTGATTGTAAACGATGCCAGGCACTTAAACACATTATTCCTCATCCAAAACATTTCAATATGTTTATTCAAAAATAGCAATTCATGGGAATGTACACGCAAAGTGTACCATGGCCAATTGGAAACTAAATCACTCTTTCGCTTATTAACAACATGATTTGTGTAATCACTTTCCAACACAAACGGATCACTACTAGGCCAAAGACAACAATCAATCACAACAAGGTACAAACAAGTTCTCTTTTTCAATCTCATTTTCTTTTTCTTTTTCTTTTTCATTTTCAAAGGCTTTTTCAAGTTCTCTCAAGATTCGCTCATTTTCTCTCTTACTTGCCTTTTGCCTCTCTTTTCTTTTTATTTTGTTTTCTTTTTCTTCTTTTTCTTTTTCTTTTCTTTTCTTTGTTTTCTCTTTACAAGAATGTACAAAAGAACGATGAGAATACAAATCTTGTTCGAAAGGTGAAGAACTATTTGCATATGATTCACAATCAAAACTTCGTGAAGAATACTCCGAGTAAGATTTCGTTGACGATCTAGTAGGAGTATGTCTTTCTCTCCGAACGCCATCTTGGAACGAATCAAAATCGTAATTGACTTCTTGTCTTCTCAAATTTCTTGATGAAAAGGACTTTCGATCGAAGTCACTTCTCGAATTCGCTGATGAATATGAGTCATAGTATGAATTTCTTTGTCTCGAAGTAGATGGCAAAAAGGAATCACGATAGGAACTTTTTCTTAAGTAGTAGTCGGGGGTATATCTCCGTGGGGTTCTTGTCTCCATTTTTCGACTCGAAGAAACTCTATCACTTTGATCTTGTTTTTCCAAATGATTTAATCTCTCGTGTATGTTCTTAGTGTTGGACTCCATCATTTTTCGCATTTCTTGTATGATACGCCCTCACCTCGAGATCGAATTGAGTCGTAAAGATCGCCCAATCGTGAATTAGGAGTAAATTGAGGCTTTACAAAATAGGCTAGAAGAAAGAGGTTTATTTAGGCTCAAAAAGGTTTTGTTGGTTTAGGAAATGAATTAGAAAACAATGGAAGCAATTTGGCTAAGGATTCGAAAGCCGAACTAACACAATAGAAATGTGTTAACCCGTAACTTAGGAGAATGCTTAGGTTGGTAAGGATGGATGGAAGGTTTGTTAAATGGAAAGAAACTTCGACCCACTATCAATGGTGATAGGAACCTTAGTATGAATCGAATGCCACACTTTTGGGATTAAAGTGATAAGTTCGGGAAGAAACAAAAACAAGTTTGACTCCACAAAGATGTTTGATAAGTCTCACAAGTTTTTGGAGAATAACGAGAGTTGAAAACAACCTCACAATTTAGCAAATCTATCAAATTGTTCATTAACCTCAAAATGTGAATTACATGACCTATTTATAGCTTGACTAAGGCAGCCGAATAGCCTATCTAATCAGATCCTTATGCCTTAAGTTTCTTGAGGAAACTTCCTAGAAATTTCCTAGTTACATTCATGTGATGAAATTCTGAAAATTAACCTTCTAGAAAAAGATGATTCGGCTGGCCCCTTTAATGGAGAAAATTCACATTCGGTTAATGTTTTAAAAGAGCTTAATTGCTGCTATGGAGAAGAGAAATGGACAGCTTCAGAAATTATGCTTCTTTGGCCGAATATGAATAGCCTCCACATGAATTGGCTGCTGGAATTTATGAGGCACTCTTTGGCCATTGCTCTCCACGAAATTGGCCCTTGGAGAAGCTCAAAAACAGCAGCTAGAAGTCCATTGAGCTGCACGAAAAGTCAGCTGGAAACACAAGGCAGCTGCACTTTAAATGCCGTCCATGCATGTGCCCAAATACATGCTCCTTCTTTATGAGCTTTCTTTGCCATTAAGCTAGCTGAAAAAAACATCAAATAAATGTGATTAGGACAAGTTTAATACTCATGAAATCAGCAGCTGGACATATTAAAATTCTGCACATTAATTCGGCTAAGACAAATTAATTAGCAGCCACTAATAAATTTGTCTTAGTCAAGACACATTAAAACTTTGTAATTAAACTAAACACATTTAATTTATGACTTAATATGGACATATTAAAGGCATGTACTAATATAAAACATATTTAATAAGCTGAATTAAAAATGTCCAGATTAAGACACATTTATTTAATTAAATGATTTGAGCTGATTCTAAACTAACACAACTAATTAAATTTATTAAAAATAAATTTAATCAGCTCCTTGAACTAATTAAGTGCCGAATTGAGCTAAATTGAGCTGACACAAGCTAAAATCAGCTTGTAGGAAATTGCGAATCAAGCTAGTTGAGCTGGGCGTTTTATGGGCAATCAACCCATCACTCCACAATCGAGCAATATAGCTTGCTACAGAATCTTGGAACTTCTTGGCACGTGCTCGAGTAATTGGCCCCAAAGGCAACTCCATGGATTCGGCACCTATCTTCATGGGCGAGCTCATATCATCCTCCCTCTCTTCGAAGCTATTCGTCCTCGAATCGTCACCTACATCAAAAGGAGAAAGGTCAGCAACGTTAAAACTTGCACTCACTGCATACTCACCCGGTAGGTCAATCTTGTAGACGCTGTCATTGATCCGTTCCAATACTTGAAAAGGGCCATCACCCCTTGATTGAAGCTTGGATTTCCTTTGATCGGGAAACCGTTCTTTGCGCATGTGGATCCAAACCCAGTCACCGGGTTCGAACACGACTCGTTTGCGCCCTTTATTTGCCCCTCGAACATATTGTTCGGTTCTCCTCTCAATATTATCCTTAACATTTTTGTGCAATTGTTTAACAAATTCGGCCTTCTTTTTGCCATCTACATGTACTAATTCATTAGAAGGCATAGGAATCAAATCAAGAGGAGTAATGGGATTAAAACCGTATACTACCTCAAAAGGAGAAAATTTCGTAGCAGAATAAACGGTTCGATTGTATGCGAACTCCACATGAGGTAAGCAATCTTCCCACATCTTCAAATTCTTTTTCAAAATAGCTCGAAGCAAAGTTGATAGCACACGGTTGACTACTTCGGTTTGGCCATCCGTTTGAGGGTGGCATGTCGTCAAAAATAGAAGTTTGGTGCCCAATTTCCCCCACAACGTCCACCAAAAATGACTTAGAAACTTTGTGTCGCGATCAGAGACAATGGTTCGAGGGATCCCATGCAACCTAACAACTTCCTTGAAAAACAGACTAGCAACGTTAGTAGCATCATCAGTTTTATTACAAGGTATAAAATGGGCCATTTTTGAAAAACGGTCTACAACAACAAATATTGAATCTCTCCCTCTTTTGGTTCTTGGAAGGCCCAGAACGAAGTCCATTGAAATGTCTACCCACGGAGTATCAGGATTAGGCAACGGGGTGTATAATCCATGCGGTTTGATTCGTGACTTTGCCTTCTTACAAGTGATGCAACGATCACATTTCCTTATTACGTCACGTTTCATTTTGGGCCAATAGAAATGTTCATGCAATATTGCTAAAGTTTTAGCAATTCCGAAGTGGCCCATAAGTCCTCCGCTATGAGCTTCTTCTACAAGGACGTTTCTCACAGAACTTTGAGGCACACAAAGCTTGCCTTCACGGAATAAATAGCCCTCATGCTGAAAATACTTTTCACAAGCACCATGCGAACAAGACTCATAAATTTCACCAAAGTCAGCATCAGATTTATAAAGATCTTTGATAAATTCGAAACCAAGCAATTTAGAATCCATTAAATTGACAAGTGCGTACCTTCGTGATAGGGCGTCGGCTACAACATTTTCCTTACCCTTTTTATACTTGATCACGTACGGAAACGACTCCAAATACTCCACCCACTTGGCATGACGTTTATTGAGCTTGGTTTGTGATGTGATCCGCCTCGGTTGATTGAGTCGATTCACTTGATTGCCCGATCGTCGACGAGAAGTTTGTTCGATTTTGTAGATAGATGGAGTTAGATGATTTTTTATAGCGGAAGTTGAGAAAATGGGTTCAAAAGATGGTTTGGATAGATATTTGATAGGCTCGGTGAAATAAAGAAATATTGTTTATAATTTAATAGTTAAAATGGAATGGAAAAATAGAACTCAAGCGAAGAACGATTCAATACTATATGAAGTATTGCCCTGGGACTTATATTGCTTAAGGTGGGTTTAATGGATTGTCGAAGATGGACCTTGACCCGTTACCTATAGAGAGGTAGGAACCAAAGGTATAAAAAGGTGGATGAACGCCACACCAGGATGGTGATAAGTTCAAGAAGTCGGGTTGACGCCACTAGCGAGCTAGATAAGTCAGAACGAGACTCGAACGAAAGAAGAGAGGAGGTAACCTCACAAGAACAAAAGTTCTATTAAGTTTAATTGATCAAATTCTGTAACCTTTTACAATAAACAAAATAAACTATTTATAGGCTCTCTAATGCCTATTAAAATTCAGCTACTAATGTGTTCACACAACAATTAAAAATGTTCACACTTCAAGCATTAAATCTCTGTTCATGGATAGTGTAAGTTCATGCAGGGTTGAATAATCATGTTTCTTCCCAAAACCCGTTCATGCATGCTTAACCAATAAGAAAGCTTCCTTGTTCCATGAATGTGCATCTTCAATTCATATCCAACCCCTCTTGGACAAATGCTAGGTGCATGGGTCATGTATCTCTCTTAATTAAAGCTTTAATGATGGGCTGGTTCATGAATGGAAGCATGTACCTTCTAAATTCGTTCTCCCCTTTGTACATGCACATTATACATTCAATGTGATGAATTAAGGTAATATTTCCTCCCTTTGGACGTTCATGAATCCACCCATACATGTATAGGAGCTGATTGGTCAAATTGAGGTGTGAATGGCTTAGATGCTGCCTTGGGAATACGATCGGCCAAGCTTGTGCTTTAAATTGCTGGACACCTTTTGGCCAAATAGGTGCCTTGGGGAGCCAAATGGATAAGCCACCATTCATTGAAAGAGGCCTTACATGCACCGTCCCATACATTGAACCTATCATGCATGAACCTTGTTTAATTACTCTCCAAATTCAGCTCACCTACAAAAACACATGAACCAAAATTAAATCACATAAAATTCAGCTGAACAAACATTAATATAATTTAGACACACTAATTAAACATAAATTAAATTAGACAAATTTAATAAAGTCTTAACAAGACATATTAAATTTGGCCAAGACACATTTAAAACATGTAATAAGTCAAAACATAATTATGAGCTGTAGTAATTTAAACTAAATTAATAAATTACTTAATTTATTCAGACATTAAAATAAATGAGTTGAAATAAACTTAAGCCAAGCTCAAACGAGCTAAAGTAAGCTAAATTGAGCTCAAACGAGCTAAATTAAGCTCATGTGAGCTAAATCGAGCTGGGAAAAACTAAGATTGAGCTTGTTGAGCTGAGATTGAGCTTCATCTTGCACTTGGGGCCCTCGTGTTTAGGCCAATCATGATAGCAACGAGTGGTGCCACAACATGATGCGATTGAGATCACATCATACCCTCCCTCTTGAAGACGATTTGTCCTCAAATCGGGCCATTTTCTCGAAAAAAATTTTACATCGTCACCAGCCCCTTTGTCGATGGAATTGACATAGTTGCTCCCAAAAACCTGCAAATCAGACATGCCTTGAGTAGGACACAATTTATGTTTATACCCTCCCTCTTTAGGAGGGAACCACTTCGAAGTGTCACCTACACAAAAATTAAATAGATTAGTGACACCAAGGTTTATAAGTTCAAAAGGTCTTCTTAAGATCTTATGCAAAAATTGAACCAATGAACCAGTGCCGGGATCAAAAGTAAAAACCGTTCTTACCTTTTTCTCCAATGGACACAAACCTAAATCACAAGTCAGTCGAAAAGCATAATGATATGACCCTGGTCAAGGATGCCCTTGACCTCAGCTTGAATTCAGCTCCTCAAGCTCCATTTAGCTTGGTTCAGCTCACCGAATTTTATTTTAGCTCACATGAGCTTAATTCAGCTCGTTTGAGCTTGGTTTAAATTCAATTCAGCTCATTATTAGCTCTTTAGCTAAATTAACTTTATTTGCTGGAGTTTTAGACCATTTAAATAAGCATGTAAATAAGTTTCATTACAGCTTTTAAATATGTCTTAATTTATTACAAGTGTTTAATATGTCTTGATTTGGCTGAATTAAAGGTGTCTAGATGTCATTTAATTTGTCTAAATTATTACATGTTTTAAATTTGTCCAGCCGAATTTATGTGTTATGATTTGTTAATATTTAAGTTGTCTCAATGTTATTTAGGATGTTCACATTATACTTTAATTTAGTTCAGCTGAATTTGCTTGAAATTAATTTGTTCATGTTTCATGTAGGTACAGCCGAATGTGGAGATTCATTCAAGCTAGGTGCATGAACGTCTACTTACAATGCATGATGTGGGAACACAATTAAAGATGATTCATGAATGGGCTGGTTCAATGAACGTAAGGATGATGCATGAATGAGTTAATACAATGAATGGAAGAATGCATGAATATTCACTTACATGCATCGGTTGCTGTCCATTGATCTCCTAA
Source organism: Gossypium hirsutum (assembly GCF_007990345.1). Lineage (NCBI taxonomy): Eukaryota > Viridiplantae > Streptophyta > Magnoliopsida > Malvales > Malvaceae > Gossypium > Gossypium hirsutum. The sequence goes on from NC_053427.1 coordinate 35,319,100, forward strand.
GTACCTATTCGGCCAAAAGGCATCTCTTGGAGTGTCCATTCACACCTTGGCCGAACCTAGACATGTCCATTGCTCTCCCATACATTCACCAAGCCTTCAAGTTTATTTCCTTAGCCATGAAGCTGCCCATTGAAGTTCCATTCAGCCGAATTTGGACATAGCCTTTAAAGATACATTTCTAGATTAGTTTTACACATTTAAAGCCGAATTACTTAGTCTTTAAGCTTGTTTAGTATGACTATTCGGCTATCACCTGAACTCTATAAATAGTTCATTTCTCTTTGTAAAAAGGTTACAGAATTTGATTATTGAAAACTTGATTGTGAGGTTTCCTCCTATCCTATTTCGTTCGAGTCTCGAAGCGACTTATCTAGCTTGCTAGTGGTGTCAATCCGAACTCCATTGAACTTATCACCGAATCGGTGTGGCGTTCAACCATATTTTTATACCTTTGGTTCTTACCTCCATATAGGTATTGGGTCAAGGTTCGCTTCTATCCTTCCACAAATTTCACCTTAAGCAATATAAGACTCGGGCAATACTTTACATAGTATTGAATCGTTCTTAATACTTAAGTTCATTTTTTTTCATCTCCATCCTATTTATTAAATATAAACTTTATTTTTTTATTAAACCGAACCTACAAAATATCCGAATTTAGCCTATCTTTTGAACCCTTTTAAAAGTCTTCCGCTTAAACTGAAAACAATCTTCATCTTAAAACAATTTCGAACGAACTTCTCGTTGACGATCGGGCAATCAAGTGAATCGACTCAATCAACCGAGCCGGATCACATCATTTGGTATCAGAGCTACTAAAACGAGGAGCGCCGACATTCGTATCAAGCTCGGAGTAGGTGCGTAAAAAAAAAGTTCGAAAAAAAAAAATCCGAAAAAAAAAAGGAAAAAAAAATTGAAAATTGAAAAAAAAAATTGCAAACGGTCTAGGTGCGTACGAAAAGAACGTGAAATATCCGTAAAAAAAAAAAAAAAAAGAGTCTGGAAACACTTCAACAAAAATTTTTTCGAAATCATATTATACACCCTTTTATACCCCTTTGAGTGAAATTTCACACTATTAAAAAAAAAATTTCGATATAAAAAAAAAAGTGTTTCGAGTTTGTAAGTTTGGCATTCTTTTCTATTCATCTTCTAAGCCACACTTAGCCTTGATTTTATTTTGTTTAGCCTACCCTACACCCACATCATTCCTTTGTAACCTATTTTGAAACCGACCCTCAAGCAGCAAATTAAGTCTATCGAGACGAACTACGAAATTGTGAGACGAGGTCGAGAGGTAAAAGGCACGTGTGTTTTTACATCAAAGAAAAAGCCTAGAAGAGTGTAAACACGAGTGCGAGTGAAAATCATTATTTCTTTGTGAGAGATTGGTGAGGATTTTGAATTGGTGAGGTTCATTTACTATTTATTCTATCTTTCGATTTTCTAACATTTTCTTGAATCATGTCTCAAGAAGAATTCTCTACCGATGAATTTCAATACTTGGTGAACGAGATGGGCCGAATATTGGAGGAAAAACTAAGCCCATTAAAAAGACGTTTGGACCGAGTGGAGGAAAAAGCCCGACGGAAGCAAACTCCACCGAGTCGAGAAATAGAGTTAAGTTCATCACGACGACATTATTCGAGAAGAGACACATATCAAGACTCCTATTCAACAAGGCTTTTGAGACCGCGAGAAGAAAACTTCGAGTCAAAAATCACTCGAGATGAGAGAGAAAGGACGAGCTATTCCTCGTATGCTTCAAAGAAGTCCTTCCCAAAGGATTGTTCTCGAAGAAATGGACGAGAAGCTTATGAAAATATTTTCTCTTTCTTTGAGCCAAATGATTATCTCTTTGATTCTTTAGTGTCATCCACACATTGTAGTGAAAAAGAAAAAGAAATCAAAATAGTGAGTGAAAAAGAAAATGAAGAAAAGAAAATTGAAAAAGAAATTGAGATTGAGAAAAAAATTGAAAAAGAAAAAGATGTTGAAGAAGAAACGAGAGAAAATGAAGATAGTGAGCGAGAACAAGAAAAGGAGAACGAAATTTTAACTAACCCCCGTGATGTTTGTTTTTGTTCTGTTCCTTCTTTTCAGGTTCCGACAAATCTTTGTGACGAATATCAACTTCAATATCTTCCTAACGAGCGACGTTTTTGCATGACCAAAAAAGGTAAGGATGAAGTTGAAATCAAACCACACGAGCTTGAAGGTAAGCGAGGTAAGGAAGTTTTAAAAACCGAGTCATGGCCATCAAGTTTGAAAGTTGTTGAAAATGACTTTGTTTTAAAAAAATTCTCTTATTTTCATTCGATTAATTTCTATTCTTTGAATGTGGTTGATGTTGTTCGGTACGAACGACAAACTAAAGATTTGGTTTTGCATGATGACGGTATTTCACGAAAGGCGATTAAATTCTTCATTTGTGACAATTTTGTGCACCAATTAACGCTTTGTGGAAAATCCATGAATTTGTGCAAGTATGAATTGATGAATGTAAAAAGTTTTAATTGTTTGTCCCTGTGTATGCAAAAATCCCATTGGTTTAACGTGTTTGGTTTAATGAAATTTTTGCTACATTTTGGCATGAATACTCAAAATCAAGTTTTTAAACCCGGAATCTATTTTGGTTCGTTTTATGGGAAAGTCAAGCTTCATCAATTTTGTGTGAACAATTTCTATTGTTTTGATAATTGGGTGTTGAATAAGGAACTGAGGTATGAAAAATTTGATTTCAATTTAAATTCATTCCTTAATCCATTTTTGTGGTTGTATTTGAAGTTCGCATTTCATTTCGTTAAGGTTAATTCAGCCACAGAGATTCGACTAGACTACATTTCCGAGGAGAGAAGATTTATGATGATCGAAAAAGGTAAAAATGATCCTTGTTTTTCCATCCCTCGAGGTAAACAAGGTATGATTTACGACAACTTTAAAATTTCTCTGCCCTATTCGGTTGGTAATAAAATTTTTGTTGAAGAATTGGTTGTTGCAAGGAATTTAAATTGTGATGTGTTTAACTGTTCAGCTTTATTTAAAAATGATCTTTGTTTTACTACTTTTAAAGGTAAGGCTCATGAACTTTTTGAAACATCGTTGTTCTCTTTAGGTGGTGCCAAAGATTGTTTTGTTGATTTGATTCGTTATTCACATATTGGTTATGACTTGTGGAAACGATTTGAGACATTTGATTGCCTTAGAACATGTTCATTTACGTTTCGAATAATTGACGAGGCATTAACGAGTAAATTAGTTTGTTTGCATGGTTGTGAACATGTTGTTTTGCATCCGTCCACTCCCATGGGATTTTCTTATTCTATTTTGCTTGCATTTGGATTACAAATTTATTTGAAACCATTCTTGTTAACTCATGGTTATTCCTTTCAGTTGTCCCAATTCCAATCCATCCCGTTCGACCGAGGAAAGCTAAGTAAAAGTTGCTGCGATCGAGTGAACCAATGGCTCGACTTGAGGACAAGTCGTTCTAAAGAAGGGGGGAATGATATGACCCTGGTCAAGGATGCCCTTGACCTCAGCTTGAATTCAGCTCCTCAAGCTCCATTTAGCTTGGTTCAGCTCACCGAATTTTATTTTAGCTCACATGAGCTTAATTCAGCTCGTTTGAGCTTGGTTTAAATTCAATTCAGCTCATTATTAGCTCTTTAGCTAAATTAACTTTATTTGCTGGAGTTTTAGACCATTTAAATAAGCATGTAAATAAGTTTCATTACAGCTTTTAAATATGTCTTAATTTATTACAAGTGTTTAATATGTCTTGATTTGGCTGAATTAAAGGTGTCTAGATGTCATTTAATTTGTCTAAATTATTACATGTTTTAAATTTGTCCAGCCGAATTTATGTGTTATGATTTGTTAATATTTAAGTTGTCTCAATGTTATTTAGGATGTTCACATTATACTTTAATTTAGTTCAGCTGAATTTGCTTGAAATTAATTTGTTCATGTTTCATGTAGGTACAGCCGAATGTGGAGATTCATTCAAGCTAGGTGCATGAACGTCTACTTACAATGCATGATGTGGGAACACAATTAAAGATGATTCATGAATGGGCTGGTTCAATGAACGTAAGGATGATGCATGAATGAGTTAATACAATGAATGGAAGAATGCATGAATATTCACTTACATGCATCGGTTGCTGTCCATTGATCTCCTAAGTACCTATTCGGCCAAAAGGCATCTCTTGGAGTGTCCATTCACACCTTGGCCGAACCTAGACATGTCCATTGCTCTCCCATACATTCACCAAGCCTTCAAGTTTATTTCCTTAGCCATGAAGCTGCCCATTGAAGTTCCATTCAGCCGAATTTGGACATAGCCTTTAAAGATACATTTCTAGATTAGTTTTACACATTTAAAGCCGAATTACTTAGTCTTTAAGCTTGTTTAGTATGACTATTCGGCTATCACCTGAACTCTATAAATAGTTCATTTCTCTTTGTAAAAAGGTTACAGAATTTGATTATTGAAAACTTGATTGTGAGGTTTCCTCCTATCCTATTTCGTTCGAGTCTCGAAGCGACTTATCTAGCTTGCTAGTGGTGTCAATCTGAACTCCATTGAACTTATCACCGAATCGGTGTGGCGTTCAACCATATTTTTATACCTTTGGTTCTTACCTCCATATAGGTATTGGGTCAAGGTTCGCTTCTATCCTTCCACAAATTTCACCTTAAGCAATATAAGACTCGGGCAATACTTTTTAGTATTGAACATTCTTGACGTTTAAGTTTTATTTTCCATCTCCATCAATTACCTTTTTCTAACCTACCTTGTTTCTATTCTAAACCGAATTTATCAACACCAAACCACTCATCTAAACCCTCTCAAAGCTTCCGCAACCCTTAGCCTAAATCACCCAATTTTGACAACTCCAACTACTCCTCGTAGACGATCGGGCAACTTTGTGAAACGACTCGATTAACCTGGGCCGGATCACATCACATAATCTCGAAAATCAAAATTGCAAAATCCAAACCCTTTTAACAAGAACAAAGAATAATAATCTCCGGGGTCAAAAACAAAGCTTCCTCTTGCTTGGCTTGACGTTAACTTAGGAATGTATATCCCGGGTTTAAAAACGCGATTTTCATTGGTCGTTTCGCAAAGCAACAAAAATTTCTTCTTCACCAAGACTTCACATATGTCAAGCAAATAGGAGTTAGGCATACATACATTCGAGCAATCAAACCCTTCATATTTCATTCGCACACGTAAACAAGAAAAGTTCACACCACAATTTAGATAATTCACATGATCATCACAAGCACACAAATTAGATGTCAACTTTTCATCACAAACAAGCAAATGAAAAGTTTCATATGATTCATGATTTCGCATGTTTGGCACTCGCAATTGTCGTTTGGTTATGTTCTCAACAATGAATTCATCACATTTTCCAAAGAGAAAAATCGTCTTATCATTCCTCAAAATGGATTTATCATCATCAAGCAAAATCAAATAATTAACCACAACAGGATTCAAACGATTTTCAGCAATCAAGGTGTCTTCAAAAATTTTAGTTACATTCGACTTAAGAAAAGATGGTCGCATAACATCAGAATTCATACCTGACTCACCTTTAGGGGTGGAAAATTGAGAATCAATTTTACCTTTTTCAATCAAAGTGAACCTTTTCTCCTTGAGAAGGTATTGAAGTCGAAGCTTATTACACAATCCTTGAAAAACCTGAAACGAAGGGAAAACACAAAGGCAACTTGCACTTTTCGAAATGTTGGGTTCATTATGCTGAAAGAGGGTAATGTCTCCATAGACATTGAACTCAAAGGAACAGGCTAAAACACTATTCACATATTGAACATATGTAACAATACCAGGTTCAAAAACATGAGTTGATCTTACCTTTTCGAAATGAAAAATGAATTTCATGTACAACCACATAAAATGATCAAAGAACAATTTTAAATTATAAACAGAGTCTTTAAATTTCAAAGGCCAAACATCAAACAGACATAAATTTGTCGCATGAAACTTAGGATGCTTGGGTTCCGCACATATCAACCTAAAACGATAAATTCCAGGTTTGAACACACGAGTTTGATTACTTACGCCAAAGTGTTTTAGTAAATCAAACATGTCAAACCAAAAGGGTTTTCGTGTCCATAGATACAAACATTCAAATCTCTTTATATTCATCAAATCAAACTTGCACAAATTCATGGATTTGTCACATGACAATAATGGATGCACAAAATTATCATATTTGAAAAATTGAATCGCTTTTCGTGAAAAACCGTCATCATGCAAAACCAAATCTTTAGTTTGTCGTTCGTACCGAACAACATCAACCACATTCAAAGAATAGAAATTAATCGAATGAAAATAAGAGAATTTTTTTAAAACAAAGTCATTTTCAACAACTTTCAAACTTGATGGCCATGACTCGGTTTTTAAAACTTGCTTACCTCGCTTACCTTCAAGCTCGTGTGGTTTGATTTCAACTTCATCCTTACCTTTTTTGGTCATGCAAAAACGTCGCTCGTTAGGAAGATATTGAAGTTGATATTCGTCACAAAGATTTGTCGGAACCTGAAAAGAAGGAACAGAACAAAAACAAACATCACGGAGGTTAGTTAAAATTTCATTCTCTTTTTCTTGTTCTCGCTCACTATCTTCATTTTCTCTCATTTCTTCTTCAACATCTTTTTCTTTTTCAATTTTTCTCTCAATCTCAATTTCTTTTTCAATTTGCTTTTCTTCATTTTCTTTTTCTCTCACTATTTTGATTTCTTTTTCTTTTTCATTACAATGTGCGGATGACACGAAAGAATCAAAGAGATAATCATTTGGCTCAAAGAAAGAGAAAATATTTTCATAAGCTTCTCGTCCATTTCTTCGAGAACAATCCTTTGGGAAGGACTTCTTTGAAGCATACGAGGAATAGCTCGTCCTTTCTCGCTCATCTCGAGTGATTTTTGACTCGAAGTTTTCTTCTCGCGGTCTCGAAAGCCTTGTTGAATAGGATTCTTGATATGTGTCTCTTCTCGAATAATGTCGTCGTGATGAACTTAACTCTATTTCTCGACTCGGTGGAGTTTGCTTCCGTCGGGCTTTTTCCTCCACTCGGTCCAAACGTCTTTTTAATGGGCTTAGTTTTTCCTGCAATATTCGGCCCATCTCGTTCACCAAGTATTGAAATTCATCGGTAGAGAATTCTTCTTGAGACATGATTCAAGAAAATGTTCGAAAATCGAAAGATAGAATAAATAGTAAATAAACCTCACCAATTCAAAATCCTCACCAATCTCTCACAAAGAAATAATGATTTTCACTCACACTCGTGTTTACACTCTTCTAGGCTTTTTCTTTGATGTAAAACACACGTGCCTTTTACCTCTCGACCTCGTCTCACAATTTCGTAATTCGTCTCGATAGACTTAATTTGCTACTTGAGGGTCGGTTTCAAAATAGGTTACAAAGGAATGATGTGGGTGTAGGGTAGGCTAAACAAAATAAAATCAAGGCTAAGTGTGGCGTTGGGATGGGTAAATAATGGTAGGAAGGGAAACTTGATGATCGGAGCAAATAAGAGATGAAAATAAAACTCGCAATACTTTTCACTTTTTTTTTGTTCTTTTCTTTTACTTTTTTTTCTTTTTTTTTTTGCTCGATTTTTTTTCACTTTTTTTTTTGAATTTTTTTTGAATTTCGATTTTTTTGATACTCCAATACAATAGTAAGCTAAATACAAGGGAAAAAAATTAAATTACAACAAAAAAAATTTTCATTTTTTTTTTCACGTTTCAAACCTACTTGCGGCCTTATTACGAACGTCGGCGCTCCTCGTTTTAGTAGCTCTGATACCAAATGATGTGATCCGGCCCGGATTAATTGAGTCGTTTCACGTAATTGCCCGATCGTCTACGAGGAGTAGTTGGAGTTGTCAAAATTGGGTGATTTAGGCTAAGGGTTGCGGAAGCTTTGAGAGGGTTTAGATGAGTGGTTTGGTGTTGATAAATTCGGTTTAGAATAGAAACAAGGTAGGTTAGAAAAAGGTAATTGATGGAGATGGAAAAATAAAACTTAAACGTCAAGAATGTTCAATACTAAAAAGTATTGCCCGAGTCTTATATTGCTTAAGGTGGGTTTAATGGAAGTCGAATTGAGCTAAGGGAGCTAGAATTGAGCTGAAATTAGCTTGCACTAAGGTGCATGGTTTCTTCAAGGAGTTGGATCGAGCTTCCCCATCTTCAACGAGCTGATTCTCCTTCCAAAACTTGAACAATAAAGCTAAAATAGCTTCATGAATTTGCTTGGACCTAACTCGAGTCATTGGTCCCTTTGGGAGCTCAAGGGAAACAAGATTCAAGCTTGGTGGTGCTTGGGACGTGGTCACATCAGTTTGTCCCTTCAAATGCTTTAGAGCCTCGTGGTCTGAATGAATTACGAATTCCTTCGGCCATAAATAGTGTTGCCATGTTTCGAGAGCTCGGACCAATGCATATAGTTCCTTATCATACGTTGGATAATTCAACGTAGCTCCGTTAAGCTTTTCACTAAAGTATGCAATAGGCCGTCCATCTTGCATCAAAGCAGCGCCAATGCCGATACCTGAAGCATCACACTCTATCTCGAATGTTTTGTTAAAATCAGGTAAAGACAACAATGGTGCATTAGTTAGACATTCTTTAAGCTTATTAAAAGAATTTTCTTGTTCATCAGTCCACACAAAAGGAGAATTTTTCTTAATTATACCTGTCAAGGGGGCAGCTACAGAACTAAAATTAGGCACAAACCTTCAATAGAAGCTTGCCAACCCGTGAAAACTCCTCACTTGGCTGATGTTCATTGGACGCGGCCATTCGTTGATCGCCTTGACCTTTTCTTGGTCAACTTCTAATCCACGAGCACTTACCACAAAGCCTAGAAAAACAACTTCATTAGTGCAAAAAGAACATTTCTTTAAATTGGCATAAAGTACCTCTTTTCGTAAGACTTCAAGCACGGCACGTAGATGTTGAATATGATCTTCCAAGCTCTTGCTATAGACTAAAATATCATCAAAATACACAACACAGAATTTTCCAATGAACGAACGTAAAACATAATTCATGAGACGCATGAAAGTACTCGGAGCGTTGATAAGTCCGAATGGCATTACCAACCATTCATACAAACCATATTTAGTTTTGAACGCAGTTTTCCATTCGTCTCCCTCCCGCATTCTAATTTGATGATACCCACTTTTTAAATCGATCTTCGAAAAAAATTGGGCTCCACTAAGTTCATCAAGAATGTCGTCGAGGCGGGGAATAGGATGGCGATATTTTATTGTGATTTTGTTGATAGCGCGGCAGTCAACGCACATTCGCCAGGATCCATCCTTTTTAGGAACCAACAATACCGGAACCGCGCACGGACTTAAGCTTTCACGGATGTAGCCCTTCTCCATTAATTCGGCTACTTGCTTTTCTAATTCCTTCGTTTCCTTAGGATTACTTCTATATGCTGGCCTATTTGGAATTGCAGCACCGGGCACAAAATTGATTTGGTGCTCAATTCCTCGAATGGGAGGTAGGCCATTTGGCACTTCTTCAGGAAAAACATCTCCGAATTCCTGCAACAAAGAAATGATAGGAGTAGGCAAAGTATTGTCAAGTTCGTTAGTTTCCAATAAACACTCTTTATACATAAGTACAAAGATAGGTTGTGATACGAGTCACAAAAGCCCAAATTCTTGAAGGCGAGGCCCAATAAGCCAATTCCCAGCCCAATCAAGAAATCCATCCATACTTAGTTGAAAATCAGGCCAAATTGTCAAAGTGGCCCAAGTTGTAAAGTTTTATTTTTATTTATTTATTTTACTTAGTTTAAATTTTTATATTCAGTCCAAGAGTCCCAAATAAAAGACCCTTGGCCGAATTTCCATATTAAAATAATTAGGAGTTTTTTTTTAGTTTTAGTTTTAGTGTTCTAATTAAATTAGGAAAACATTTGAAAGGCCTATTTATATGGCTTGGCCAGCCACCCTACATTACATTACGATTACATTGAAAATTTCAGATTTGATTTGAGTGAAAATTCTCTTTGAGTTCTTCAAGGATTTTCTCTTGAGTTTTCTTTAGAAGTTGTTTTAACAATCTTTTTGATTGTGGGAGCCATCTTCAACCTTCTTCTTGCCATTGATATTCTTTGGAGGGGAGATTAGAGCCGTTTGAAGGGAGTTGTGAGATCTTTCGAGATTTCAAGGCTTCTTAGGACTTATCTTTTAATTTCTTACTGTCAATTCTTTCTTTATTTCTACTTGTGCTGAATCATTATCTAATCTATTTTCTGTTCTTATTGTGTTTTCAGCCTTTTTCTATCTTAAGGAATCAGCCCAAAAATCCCCAATTTCTAGGGTTTTTCCATACTCTTTTTGGGTGAAATTAGATTGTCGAAATTTGGGGAAAACTATCTTGGTGTTCAATTGGGCAGAATCACAATCTCCTTGAGGGTTTCAAGAACCCTAACACTTATTTCTATTCTCAATTTGATTCTTTGCTGATTTGGGGATTTTATTTCAGATCTGAAAATTCAAAACTCTAATCTTTTAATTTTCTGTTTCGTTTCAGATCTAATTGTTTAGGGTTTTCGTAGGAGTTTCTCGTGACTTGGCAACTTGATCTTGGTCCGCGCGCAACCCCGTATCATTTGGTATCAGATTTTGGGCGTTTTGGGTGTTCTTGGTTGATTTCTAAACTGATCTCTATTTTTTAAAGCATAAACGACAGTTTTACCCAGAAAAATTGTTTAAAAAAAATTCATTTGAGTGGGTAACCGTTGTCCGATTGATCTGAAATTTTACATACATATTTTTGGCACTGTGATTGAATATAAAAAAATTATTCCCGCAAAAAAATCAGTCTAAAAAGTCAAAAAAATCAAAAAATACGAAATTCAATAAAAATTTAAAAAAAGATTTAGCAGGTTGAATTTGGTGCCCAAAATTTCCAGATCAAAAATTCAATATGTAAGGACACTCCAGATTTAATTTCGTGATTTTTGGAGATCGGGAACACCTCGAACGAAGTTGTCAAGTTACTCCATAGTTTTTCGGGTTTTCTGTTTTCAGCAATTTTTATTGATTCTTAGCTGTAGGTTTTCATTTGTTTCCCTTTATTCTTCCTTTACGTTATCTAACACCTTCTTGTTTCTTGTGTTAGTAGGATTTAAACGTGTGCACAACTTCTTCCTCGGTGCAACACGAATCAATTGGTGTCTCGTCAGTTTTTAGCATCCTAGTGCAAATTAGGATTCTTTGGTAGTTTGGTTCACACTCTCTAATTGGTTGATATAAACTCTGATAAAGAACTCACAAGATTGAATTCGACCTCATTGAGAATTTGATTTTTTCTTTTTGAGTGATTAACAGTGAGGTTTGATAACTTTTATTTTTGAGTGTTGAGTGTTTTGCAGGTTTTAAAAAAAATGTCTACAGGTGATAATACTAGTGACATATTTAAAAAATTCCAACAACAGTTGGACGAACAGGCTGCTGCACTTCGAGCGTTGACTGCTACTATCAATGAGGTGCGGTTGAATCAAGAGCCTCAATATCGAGATCAAATTAAAGACGATGTGGATAACCAGCCTCCTGCTCATAGGCGCGCTCCTCGGCGTGTCCCTAGAACTGATTATGATCTTCATGATCGTGGACAACCCTCTTTGGCAAAACCAAAGAGCGAGCAGCAACGAGAACATCTCTTTCATACTCGCTGCCATGTACAAGGTAAGCTTTGTAGAGTTATTATTGATGGTGAAAGTTGCTCGAACGTAGCCAGCACGACGATGGTGGAAAAGCTTTGCTTACCCACTACCAAGCATCCACGACCTTATCAACTACAAGGGCTTAGCAACGAAAGCCAATTTAAGGTCACTCAACAAGTGCGCATCGCCTTTTCTATCGGTAAATATCAAGACGAAGTCGTGTGCGACGTAGTACCTATTCAAGCCTGCCATTTATTGCTAGGAGAACCATGGCAACTGGATCGAAAAGTCACTCACGATGGTCGTACCAATAGGTATTCTTTCAAGCATCAAGGAAAGAAACTTACCTTAGTGCCGCTCACTCCGGAACAAGTCCATGAGGACCAAATCAAACTGAGAAATTCTGTTAAAACAAGTGAGGAAAAAGAAATAGAGAATGAAAAAGAGCAAAAAGAGATTGAGAGTGAAAAGGAATGTGAAACAGAAAAGAAATTTGAAAAAGAAGTTGAAGAAAGAAGAGAAAATGAGTTAGAAAAAGAAACAAAAGAAAAAGACGAGGAAAGGCTAGTGAGGAATGTTTCCACTAACCAAGATATGAATTTTTCTTGTGTTGCTACTTTTCAGGTTCCTGAAAGATCGAAAGATAACTTTCAACTTCAATACCTCTCAAATGAAAGACACTTTCATACGATCAACTTAGGCAAAGATGAAATCACACTACATGATCCCGAAGGTAAGCGAGGTAAGGAAATTTTAGAAATCGAGTCCAGTGCAGATTTGAAAATTATTGATAAAACTTTTGGTGACTTAGTTCTTAAAAGATCCCCTCATTTTGATCCGATTAATTGTTACTCTTCGATTGTGGTTGATAAAGTCATTACGAAAAGAAGCGTGATTTGTTATTCTCTTGATTTACCTTGTGTAAAATCCTTGAATTTGTCCAAATCTGTTTTGGAGAATAAGGTAACGAAATTTTCCAAATTAGTTTTCAATTTATATTCGTGCCTTAAACAGTTTATGTGGTTGTACATGAAGTTTGAGTTCCATTTGACAAACGTTAACTCAACAACGCAGATTCGACTACACTATGCCCCCGATGAGCGAAGGTTTGTTTTAAATGAAAAAGGTAAAATCGACCCTTATTCTTCTGCTTATCGAGGTAAGATGCTTGAAACCTTTGAAACACTTTTGTACTCCTCGGATAGTGATAAAGATCGTGTTGATGAACACTTAGATCGAAACGTGCTTGACTGTCCTATTTTATTTATTGATGATCTATCTGTTTTGATGGTTGATAAAAAGATTCTTGTTTTTGATAATGCATGTGTGAGTGAATCTATAGACCGTCGATTAATGCATGGTATGATTATGCAACTCTGTGAACCATGTGAATCTTTTCAAATACCTACTTGTGACGTTTATGTTTTACCATTTGATTTATTACTCGCAATTCATTCATGGTTTGTGGGAACAATGTGAGACGGCTGAATGCCTTAAAACATGTCCATCTTTGTTTCAAATATTTGACGAGGCAGTGGTGAGTAAATTAGATTGTTTGCATGGTAATCTGAATCTGTCCATTCACATGCGTTATACCTGTTCTGTTATGCTTATGATTGGACTACAAGCTTGTTTCCGTTGCTATTTACTATCTCATGGCTATTCTTTTTAGTGGACTCAATTGCCATTAGTCCCGTTTGATAGAGGAAAGTCGAGTTCATTTGATTTTTCAGATTCGAGGATGAATCTTTTTGAGGAAGGGGGGAACGATACGAGTCACAAAAGCCCAAATTCTTGAAGGCGAGGCCCAAGAAGCAAATTCCCAGCCCAATCAAGAAATCCATCCATACTTAGTTGAAAATCAGGCCAAATTGTCAAAGTGGCCCAAGTTGTAAAGTTTTATTTTTATTTATTTATTTTACTTAGTTTAAATTTTTATATTCAGTCCAAGAGTCCCAAATAAAAGACCCTTGGCCGAATTTCCATATTAAAATAATTAGGAGTTTTTTTTTAGTTTTAGTTTTAGTGTTCTAATTAAATTAGGAAAACATTTGAAAGGCCTATTTATATGGCTTGGCCAGCCACCCTACATTACATTACGATTACATTGAAAATTTCAGATTTGATTTGAGTGAAAATTCTCTTTGAGTTCTTCAAGGATTTTCTCTTGAGTTTTCTTTAGAAGTTGTTTTAACAATCTTTTTGATTGTGGGAGCCATCTTCAACCTTCTTCTTGCCATTGATATTCTTTGGAGGGGAGATTAGAGCCGTTTGAAGGGAGTTGTGAGATCTTTCGAGATTTCAAGGCTTCTTAGGACTTATCTTTTAATTTCTTACTGTCAATTCTTTCTTTATTTCTACTTGTGCTGAATCATTATCTAATCTATTTTCTGTTCTTATTGTGTTTTCAGCCTTTTTCTATCTTAAGGAATCAGCCCAAAAATCCCCAATTTCTAGGGTTTTTCCATACTCTTTTTGGGTGAAATTAGATTGTCGAAATTTGGGGAAAACTATCTTGGTGTTCAATTGGGCAGAATCACAATCTCCTTGAGGGTTTCAAGAACCCTAACACTTATTTCTATTCTCAATTTGATTCTTTGCTGATTTGGGGATTTTATTTCAGATCTGAAAATTCAAAAATCTAATCTTTTAATTTTCTGTTTCGTTTCAGATCTAATTGTTTAGGGTTTTCATAGGAGTTTCTCGTGACTTGGCAACTCGATCTTGGTCCGCGCGCAACCCCGTATCATGTTGCCTTGCCAACATCAATTTTCGAATCTCTCTTTTTCTAGCAAAAACACTTATTTTTTTATTTTCACACTCTTGCTCTTTTTCTTTTGTCACTCTTGTTTTTATCTCACTCTCCTCATTCTTTTCTTTCTTTTTCTTTTCACTCTTTTTGTTTTTCTCTTTTTCTTTTTCTCGATCAATAGATTGCTTCATCTTGAGTTGATCTTCATGCACTAGCTTCGGTGTGAGAGGAGCTAATGTAACATTCCTTCCAAGGTGCTTAAATGAATATCGGTTTGTATAGCCGTCGTGGACTACTCGCCGGTCAAATTGCCAAGGACGCCCCAATAGCAAATGTCCCGCGTGCATTGGTACGACATCACAAACCACCTCATCTTGGTACTTGCCTATGGAAAACGCCACCCTTGCTTGCTTCGTCACCTTGAGTTCGCCTCCGTCATTTAGCCATTGTAACTTGTAAGGAGTTGGATGCTTTGTGGTGGCTAAACCAAGTTTTTCAACCAGCAAAGAACTTGCGACATTGGTGCAACTACCTCCGTCAATAATTAAACTACACACCTTACCTTGAACATGGCAACGAGTGTGAAAGATGTTGTCTCATTGTTGTTCTTCCTCGGCTACTTGGATATTCAAGCTCCTTTTGACAACAAGTAATTCTCCTTCAACGGGCAGCTCGAGCTCTTCACCTTCCTCCATGGAAATTTCAGGCTCCTCCTCTTGTTCATCTTCGGACTCAATCTCGCCATTTGAACGAACCACCATCACTCGTCGATTAGGACATTGACTCGTAATGTGGCCTCTTCCTTGACACTTGAAACACTTGATATCGCGAGAACGATTCGAGACAGCCTCGTTTTTATTTTTGCTAGCATCGGCACTTACTTGATTGGGTTTGGCAGCAACGAAAGGCTCCTTAGGCCGATTGGGAGCTTTGCTAGTCCCTTGAGTCCACTTGTTGGTAGAAGCCGTTGGATATGTCCGCATGGGTCCTTTCCGTTTCAATTGTTTTTCAACTTTTATTGCCATATGCACCATGTCCATAACTTCTACATAGTGTTGAAGCTCGACGATATTGGTAATATCCCGATTTAGGCCGGCTAAAAATCTCGCCATTGTTGCTTCACGATCCTCCTCCATGTCGGCTCTTATCATAGCGGTTTCCATGTCTTTATAGTAGTCCTCGACAGTTCGGTTGCCTTGTGTGAGATTTTGCAATCGTTGGTACAACTCCCGATGGTAATAGGAGGGAACAAAACGCTTGCGCATAACGGCCTTCATTTCGGCCCACGTAGAGATAGGCCTCTCCCCATTCCTCCTTCGGCTAGTCACCAATTGATCCCACCACACGATCGTATAATCCGAGAATTCAATGGCAGCGAGCTTTACCTTTTTATTTTCCGAATAGTTATGGCACTCAAAGACGAGTTCCATTTTCTTTTCCCACTCCAAGTAAGATTCGGGATCATTCTTCCCTTGAAACGGCGGAATAGACATCTTAATATTTTTGAGATTGTCATCCGAACGGTCTCGATTTCTTGGGACTCGATTTCGTTGGAACCGTCGAGGGTTTCCTTGTTCAGATAAGTGATCACCTTCAGATTCTTCTTCATCATGGTTTTCAATTGGTTGCTCTCGTCCTCGCCTTGCATCTTCCGGAGTCACTTCGCGTTGCCTTCGGGTTTCGACTCGATATAGGCGGTCTTCGATTGGTTCAAGCTTGCGATCAAACATTCGCTCCATTTCTTGCATAATGGCTTGAAAAGTGAGATCCGGCACTCCCCTTCCAACGTTTCTTATTGGACGAAATCCACCTCCCTTGTTTGGATTCCTTTCCGGGCTCCGTGACATTTTTTTTAAAAAAAAGTTCTTTAAAGAATCACAACAAGAACTCACCAATCACTCACAAGAATAAACACTCACTTTGGCTTTTCTACTCTTTAATAGTCTCACTAATCTCTCTTGCCTTTTACCACTCAATTTTCACTTCCCAAAATTCTCCGCAAATTAAGTTTGACAAATCAAAATCGTTTGGGGTCGGCTTACAAAATAGATATGGCTTGGTAGGGTAATATTTTAGGATCGGGTAGGCTAACAATCAAAGAAAATAGAAGGAAATTAGTGTGGCTGTATAGATGTGGTCCTTCGGGCAGCAAGCAATGTTTTTACAAGCTCAAAATGAATTTTAATCACTTCTCTTTTTTTTTTAATTCCGAATTTTTTTAATACTGAATACACAAAGAAAAAGAAAATAAATAAATAAATAAATTGAATACAAACTTTTTTTTTCGATTTTTTTTACAATCTCGTAATACCGAAGATGACGATTCTTACTCCAATTCAGCTAGCTCTGATACCAACTTGATACGCCCTCACCTCGAGATCGAATTGAGTCGTAAAGATGGCCCGATCGTGAATTAGGAGTAAATTGAGGCTTTACAAAATAGGCTAGAAGAAAGAGGTTTATTTAGGCTCAAAAAGGTTTTGTTGGTTTAGGAAATGAATTAGAAAACAATGGAAGCAATTTGGCTAAGGATTCAAAAGCCGAACTAACACAATAGGAATGTGTTAACCCGTAACTTAGGAGAATGCTTAGGTTGGTAAGGATGGATGGAAGGTTTGTTAAACGGAAAGAAACTTCGACCCACTATCAATGGTGATAGGAACCTTAGTATGAATCGAACGCCACACTTTTGGGATTAAAGTGATAAGTTCGGGAAGAAACAAAAACAAGTTTGACGCCACAAAGATGTTTGATAAGTCTCACAAGTTTTGGAGAATAACGAGAGTTGAAAACAACCTCACAATTTAGCAAAGCTATCAAATTGTTCATTAACCTCAAAATGTGAATTACATGACCTATTTATAGCTTAACTAAGGCAGCCGAATAGCCTATCTAATCAAATCCTTATGCCTTAAGTTTCTTGAGGAAACTTCCTAGAAATTTCCTAGTTACATTCATGTGATGAAATTCTAAAAATTAACCTTCTAGAAAAAGATGATTCGGCTGGCCCCTTTAATGGAGAAAATTCACATTCGGTTAATGTTTTAAAAGAGCTTAATTGCTGCTATGGAGAAGAGAAATGGACAGCTTCAAAAATTATGCTTCTTTGGCCGAATATGAATAGCCTCCACATGAATTGGCTGCTGGAATTTATGAGGCACTCTTTGGCCATTGCTCTCCACGAAATTGGCCCTTGGAGAAGCTCAAAAACAGCAGCTAGAAGTCCATTGAGCTGCACGAAAAGTCAGCTGGAAACACAAGGCAGCTGCACTTTAAATGTCGTCCATGCATGTGCCCAAATACATGCTCCTTCTTTATGAGCTTTCTTTGCCATTAAGCTAGCTGAAAAAAACATCAAATAAATGTGATTAGGACAAGTTTAATACTCATGAAATCAGCAGCTGGACATATTAAAATTCTGCACATTAATTCGGCTAAGACAAATTAATTAGCAGCCACTAATAAATTTGTCTTAGTCAAGACACATTAAAACTTTGTAATTAAACTAAACACATTTAATTTATGACTTAATATGGACATATTAAAGGCATGTACTAATATAAAACATATTTAATAAGCTGAATTAAAAATGTCCAGATTAAGACACATTTATTTAATTAAATGATTTGAGCTGATTCTAAACTAACACAACTAATTAAATTTATTAAAAATAAATTTAATCAGCTCCTTGAACTAATTAAGTGCCGAATTGAGCTAAATTGAGCTGACACAAGCTAAAATCAGCTTGTAGGAAATTGCGAATCAAGCTAGTTGAGCTGGGCGTTTTATGGGCAATCAACCCATCACTCCACAATCGAGCAATATAGCTTGCTACAGCATCTTGGAACTTCTTGGCACGTGCTCGAGTAATTGGCCCCAAAGGCAACTCCATGGATTCGGCACCTATCTTCATGGGCGAGCTCATATCATTGTACCAAGTTTGGTATTCCGATTCGGTGACCTCTTCGCGTGACATGATTTTTGTTGCTGAAAAGAAAATGTTAGATCACAAAACAAAATAAAAAAAATCAAGTACCTCACCACAAATCTCACTATTTCACTCGCAAAGAAATATTGATGAACACTCCACTCGTGTTTGCACTCGTTTTTAGGCTTTTTCAAACTCTCAAATGTTCTCACACACTCTAGCCTTTTACCACTCAAGCTTACTCTCGTAACCTCGTATTTTGTTTCTCTTGACTCGTCTTGGTGCTTTGGGGTCGGCTTCAAAATCGGTTACAAGGGATAAGATGTATAGGTTATGGGTAAGCTAAAAGAAAATTTTTCTTTGGTGTAGTATGGCGTTTTGGAAATGGGGTGCAAAGTTGATGAAAAGAACACTTTGTCGATCGGGTCAAAATATAAACAAAAGAAGAACTTGATCACTTCACCTTTTTTTCCCTTTTTTTTAAATAATTTTTGTACCCTTTTTATTTTTTTTACAATTTCAACATATCACTTTTACAAAGATAAAACGAAAATATAACTTAATAATTTTTTTTGAATTTTTTTACTACGAACCTAGTTCGATCTTGATACGAACATTGGCGCCTCTCGATTTACAAGCTCTGATACCAAATGATGTGATCCGGCTCGGGATGATGAGTCGAATTCACTTAGTTGCCCGATCGTCGTTCGAGAGAGTCGTTCGTGCTTCGGGTTTTAGAACTAGAAGTGAATTGATACGACCCGCCCCCGGGAACGGCTATTGTTTCAGCCTACAAGCGAGGCTCATCGTGTTTGCAAGCTGGACGTAGCTCAATTTTATTTTGTGGAGCTTCAATTAGCTTATTTCCAGCTCTTTACAACCTCAATGAGCTCGAACTAGCTCAATAAACTCATTTTAGTTTCTTTTAGTTTTGCATTTTTTTTTATTTTGCTGGAATAAATTTTAGTTAATTTAGTTTAAGCTAATTAACTAATTTAACTAGGTGTTAATTGTGCCTTTAAGTCATTTAATGTGTCTTATTATTTTCGGCATTAATAAGTTGAGTTAATTAATTTGTCTTGATCTAGTTAAATTAAAGATGTCTTGATTTTATTTAGTTTGTCTAAATTTATACATGCATTAAATCTGTCCAGCCGAATTTATGTGTCATGTTTATTAATATTCAAGTTGTCACAATGATAATTAGGATGTTCACATTATGTTTTTAATTAAGTTCATTTGTGTTATGTAGGTGCACCCGAATTTGAAGATACATTGGGCAGATTCATGCATGTAGATTCAATGAATGTGAAGGTGCATGTGCAGCTGGTTTAATGCATTAAAGTTGATTAATTTTAGTGTTTTTCAAGGCAACTATTCGGCCAAAAGTGTCCAAGTTGTTCATCCCTCCAAGCTTGGCCGATTCTCTTCTCAAGGGAGCATAAAGGCTATTCACACCATGGCTGTTCGGTTCAGCCATGTTCACACCATGGGGACTCTTCAAAACCTTCCATTCACACCCCAAAAAGGCTGCTCAATTCCTCTTTTAATGCTGGTCGTTTTTCATCAAGAGTTGCCTAATGAATGAGTCAATTAAACTCATTAGGTGAACTTGGCTGCTACATGAATCTCCGAAATTCATTTGATCAATTTGGAAGCTTTAATTTTTGGTCACCATTCAGCCGAATCTACATTGGCCAATATACATGGATTTAAGCTGAATTTATTTCAATGTTTGCTTAGATATTAAGTCTTGAACTTGTCTATTCGGCTACTAGTCACTCAAGCTATAAATAGTTGCTGAATTTCTTGTAAAAGGACTTTTTGCCAAATTTCTGAATGAAACATAATTTTAGTGAGAAATTCACTCTCTTTATTCTCCAAAGCTCAAATTGACTTATCTTCAACGAGTGGCGTCAATCTGACTTTGTTCGAACTTATCACCCATTGGTGTGGCGTTCTTCATACCGTAGGTTCCTATTTTGCTAAATAGAGGGTCTCGGTTTTTATCCTATTTCCATTTCTTTCTTTGAAACCTTAAGCCCGGGTCCTTATTTGATAATAAGGGTTCGATCTTGTTTCATCGAATTACCCAGCAAACAACAACCCATTAAACTCCTTTGTTCCTAAAGCCATCCAACTTCAAACACCAAGACTTGAATTTGATTCAATTCCGATACTACCTAATTTCGATCGGGAAAGATTACGACTCGTCTTTACATCCGAAACGAGCTCGTATCATGAATGAAAAGATACGGGTAAGCGGAAGGTTTCAAAGTAGGGTGAATTTAGTAATAGGTTCGATTTAGTAGCAAAGATGGATGATGGTTAAATGGCTCGGTTTGGAATAACAAGAAAATAAGTCAAAGGATGGGAATGGAAAACGAACTTAACGTCAGGAATGATTCAACACTAAGAAGTGTCACCCCGGTTCCTATATTGTTAAGGTGAAAATATGGATAGATGGATAGGTGAACGCCACACCAAGATTGGTGATAAGTTCAAACAAGACGATTGACGCCACTAGCACAAGCCAGATAAGTCTTTCGAAACTTGTACGAGATATGAGAGGAAGCAACCTCACAAGAACAAATGTTCATTAACAATTTTGGCAAAAATCCTTTACAAATGAAAGAAAACAAATATTTATAGGCACATAGATGACCATTCAAATTCGGCATCTAGGTGTTCACACAATAATTAAAACGTTGATACGAGTCACAAAGGCCCAACCCAAGCTTAAGAAGGTGATGGGCTCAAATCAAGAAAATCAAGATTCACTTTCTTGTTTTCAAGAAAATCAAGAAATTGAATCTTGGCCCAATTTTGCTGTTCAGAGCGATTTCAAGAATCAAGAAAATCAAGATTTCAAATCTCAGAAATCTTGGTCCAAGAAACCGAATCTTGTAGCCAAAGCGCGTTGGATCTCCATTACCAGCGTCAACGACCCAATTTCGGTAGGAGATGGATCACAAGCCCAAATTCTTGAAGGCGAGGCCCAATAACCAAAATCCAGCCCAATCAAGAAATTTCTTCATACTTAGTTGAAAATCAGGCCAAAATGTCAAAGGGCCCAATTTGTAAACATCTTACTTGTTTAATTTAATTTTTTAATCTTTAGGAGCATTACATGTAAAATTCGGCCCAAAACAGCCCATATAAGTGCATGGCCGAATTTACCTTGTTATTTTATTAATTAGGTTTAATTTTTTTATTAGTTACTTGTGAGATTAGGATTTGTTGGAGGCCTATATAAGCATTGGCCAGCCACCCTTTGTAAAAACATCTTATTATTATTTTTTCTATCAAATTTCAGATTTGTTGAGTGCAGAATTTTCTTTGGGGTTTTCTCCAAGAATTCTCTCTTGAGTTTTCTTTAGAAGTTGTTTTAACAATCTTTTGATACTGGGAGCCATCTTCAACCTTCTTCTTGCCATCGATATTCTTTGGAGGGGAGATTAGAGCCGTTTGAAGAGATTTGTGAAATCTTTCGGGATTTCAAGGATCTTTAGGACTTATCCTTTAATTCTTACTGTTCAATTTCTTTTATTTAATTCTACTTGTGCCGAATCTCAATTCTAATCTATTTGCTGTTTTATTTGTGTTTCCAGCCCTCGTTTATCTTAAAGAATTGATCAATTTCACTTTTTGCTGGAGTTCGACAATCAGCCCTAAATCCCCAAATTCTAGGCTTTTTGCCGAATGCACACTTATTCTTCTTGGATGAATTTGGTTGTGGAAACTTAGGGGAAACTTTTGTGATGGTCAATTGAGCAGATCGCCCTCGCTTTCTCAACCTCAATAGCCGTTTTATGCCTTCAATTTCTTTCTTTCTCATTGACGCATAAACCCTAATTTGTTTCAAGAAATTCTGGTCGATCTAATTTGCTTGCTGATTTGGTGTTCTTTGACAGATTCGGCTTGTGGGAGTTCATTCTTGGGAATCAATTTCGTGTTCTTGGCTTCAAGAAACCTCTTTCATAAGTGTTTCGTTCCTTGATTAGATCTTGCTGATTTTTAGGGTTCTTATTCCAGATTTTAATTTTCCAGATTTAATCTCGTTCTTTGTTTGATTTCAGATCTGTTCATTTAGAGCTTTCGTAGGAGTTTCCCGTGACTTGGCAACTCGATCTTGGTCCGCGTGCAACCCCGTATCATTTGGTATCAGATTTTGGGCGTTTTGGGTGTTCTTGGTTGATTTCTAAACTGATCTCTATTTTTTAAAGCATAAACAGCAGTTTTACCCAGAAAAATTGTTCAAAAAAATTCATTTGAGTGGGTAAACGTTGTCCGATTGATCTGAAATTTTACATACATGTTTTGGCACTGTGATTGAATATAAAAAAATTATTCCCGCAAAAAAATCAGTCAAAAAAGTCAAAAAAATCAAAAAATACGAAATTCAATAAAAATTTAAAAAAAGATTCAGCGAGTTGAATTTGGTGCCCAAAATTTCCAGATCAAAAACTCAATATATAAGGACACTCCAGATTTAATTTCGTGATTTTTGGAGATCGGGAACACCTCGAACGAAGTTGTCAAGTTACTCCACAGTTTTTCGGGTTTTCTGTTTTCAGCAATTTTTATTGATTCTTAGCTGTAGGTTTTCATTTGTTTACCTTTATTCTTCCTTTACGTTATCTAACACCTTCTTGTTTCTTGTGTTAGTAGGATTTAAACGTGTGCACAACTTCTTCCTCAGTGCAACACGAATCAATTGGTGTCTCGTCAGTTTTTGACATCCTAGTGCAAATTAGGATTCTTTGGTAGTTTGGTTCACACTCTCTAATTGGTTGATATAAACTCTGATAAAGAACTCACAAGATTGAATTCGACCTCATTGAGAATTTGATTTTTTCTTTTTGAGTGATTAACGGTGAGGTTTGATAACTTTTATTTTTGAGTGTTGAGTGTTTTGCAGGTTTTAAAAAAAATGTCTACAGGTGATAATAATAGTGACATATTTAAAAAATTCCAACAACAGTTGGATGAACAGGCTGCTGCTCTTCGAGCCTTGACTGCTACCATCAATGAGGTACGATTGAATCAAGAACCTTAATATCGATATCCAATCAAGGAAGATAGGGATAACCAGCCCCATAGGCGCGACCCTCGACGTGTCCCTAGAATGGATGATGATTTTCATGATCGTGGGCAACCTTCTTTGGCAAAACCAAAGAGTGAGCAGCAACGAGAACATCTCTTTCATACTCGCTGCCATGTACAAGGGAAGCTTTGTAGAGTTATTATTGATGGTGAAAGTTGCACGAACGTAGCCAGCACGACGATGGTGGAAAAGCTTTGCTTAACCACTACCAAGCATCCACAACCTTATCAACTACAAGAGCTTAGCAACGAAGGCCGATTTAAGGTCACTCAACAAGTGCGCATCGCCTTTTCTATCGGTAAGTATCAAGACGAAGTTGTGTGCGACGTAATGCCTATTCAAGCCTGCCATTTGTTGCTAGGAGAACCATGGCAACTGGATCGAAAAGTCACTCACGATGGTCGTACCAATAGGTATTCTTTCAAGCATCAAGGAAAGAAACTCACCTTAGTGCCGCTCACTCCGGAACAAGTCCATGAGGACCAAATCAAACTGAAAAATTCTGTTAAAAAAAGTGAGGAAAAAGAAAAAGAGAATGAAAAAGAGCAAAAAGAGATTGAGAGTGAAAAAGAAATTGAAGAAAGAAGAGAAAATGAATTAGAAAAAGAAACAAAAGAAAAAGACGTGGAAAGGGTAGTGAGGAATGTTTCCACTAACCAAGATATGAATTTTTCTTGTGTTGCTACTTTTCAGGTTCCCGAAAGATCGAAAGATAACTTTCAACTTCAATACCTCTCAAATGAAAGACGCTTTCATACGATCAACTTAGGCAAAGATGAAATCACACTACATGATCCCGAAGGTAAGCGAGGTAAGGAAATTTTAGAAACCGAGTCCAGTGCAGATTTGAAAATTATTGATAAAACTTTTGGTGACTTAGTTCTTAAAAGATTCCCTCATTTTGATCCGATTAATTGTTACTCTTCGATTGTGGTTGATAAAGTCATTACGAAAAGAAGCGTGATTTGTTATTCTCTTGATTTACCTTGTGTAAAATCCTCGAATTTGTCCAAATCTGTTTTGGAGAATAAGGTAACGAAATTTTCCAAATTTGATTTCAATTTATATTCGTGCCTTAAACAGTTTATGTGGTTGTACATGAAGTTTGAGTTCCATTTGACAAAGGTTAACTCAACAACGGAGATTCGACTACACTATGCCCCCGATGAACGAAGGTTTGTTTTAAATGAAAAAGGTAAAATCGACCCTTATTCTTTTGCTTATCAAGGTAAGATGCTTGAAACCTTTGAAACACTTTTGTACTCCTCGGATAGCGACAAAGATCGTGTTGATGAACACTTAGATCGAAACGTGCTTGACTGTCCTATTTTATTTATTGATGATAAATCTATTTTGATGGTTGATAGAAAGATTCTTGTTTTTGATAATGCATGTGTGAGTGAATCTATAGACCGTCGATTAATGCATGGTAATCTAAATCTATCCATTCACATGCATTATACCTGTTCTATTATGCTTATAATTGGACTACAAGCTTGTTTGTATTGCTATTTACTATTTCATGGCTATTCTTTTTAGTGGACTCAATTGCCATTAGTCCCGTTCGATCGAGGAAAGTCGAGTTCATTTGATTTTTAGATTCGAGGATGAATCTTTTTGAGGAAGGGGGAATGATACGAGTCACAAAGGCCCAACCCAAGCTTAAGAAGGTGATGGGCTCAAATCAAGAAAATCAAGATTCACTTTCTTGTTTTCAAGAAAATCAAGAAATCGAATCTTGGCCCAATTTTGCTATTCGGAGCGATTTCAAGAATCAAGAAAATCAAGATTTCAAATCTTGGAAATCTTGGTCCAAGAAACCGAATCTTGCAGCCAAAGCGCGTTGGATCTCCATTACGAGCGTCAACGACCCAATTTCGGTAGGAGATGGATCACAAGCCCAAATTCTTGAAGGCGAGGCCCAATAACCAAAATCCAGCCCAATCAAGAAATTTCTTCATACTTAGTTGAAAATCGGGCCAAAATGTCAAAGGGCCTAATTTGTAAACATCTTACTTGTTTAATTTAATTTTTTAATCTTTAGGAGCATTACATGTAAAATTCGGCCCAAAACAGCCCATATAAGTGCATGGCCGAATTTACCTTGTTATTTTATTAATTAGGTTTAATTTTTTTATTAGTTACTTGTGAGATTAGGATTTGTTGGAGGCCTATATAAGCATTGGCCAGCCACCCTTTGTAAATAAAAACATCTTATTATTATTTTTTCTATCAAATTTCAGATTTGTTGAGTGCAGAATTTTCTTTGGGGTGAGAATTCTCTCTTGAGTTTTCTTTAGAAGTTGTTTTAACAATCTTTTGATTGTGGGAGCCATCTTCAACCTTCTTCTTGCCATCGATATTCTTTGGAGGGGAGATTAGAGCCGTTTGAAGAGATTTGTGAAATCTTTCGGGATTTCAAGGATCTTTAGGACTTATCCTTTAGTTCTTGCTGTTTTCGATTTCTTTCTTTACTTTTCTTTGCTTATACTTGTGCCGATTTCTCATCTAATATTTTGCTGTTCTTGTTTGTTTTCCAGCATTGATTAAACTCAAGATCTCATCGTTTAAGTTGTTCTCCTATTGGCAGCACCCATTCGAACCCAAAAATCCCCAATTCCTAGGGTTTGGCCGATTGGATTTCTTTCAATTTGGGAATCAATTGTTTGCTGGAAATTGGGCATTCTTGGCCGAATCAATTCCTTGGCAGATTCGCATCTTTTCTTTCTTCTCAATTTCGTTTGATTCATCGATTCTATTTCTTTTCTTCTTGCTGCTCTTTTAATTGAATTTGGGAATTTTAAATTCAAATCTGATTCGGTTTAATCTTAATCTTTGTTTTTGATTACAGATCTGTTTGTCTAGGATCTTTCGTAGGAGTTTCTCGTGACTTGGCAACTCGATCTTGGTCCGCACGCATTCCGTATCAAACGTTCACACTAATGTATTAAAATAGTTCATAAATTCGGCAGATTCATGCACTAGCTGAATGGACACTTTCTTCCCCCTTGGTTTGTGCATGAATGCTTAGTCATAAAGAAAGGCTTCAAGTGACTTGTATGTGCACCAAAAGGTTGCATTCATCTCCTTGGGACGTTCATGCACTTGTATGGAACATGTATCTTCATAATTAAACACTTTAATGGCATGTAAGTTCATAAATGGCAGCTTGAAGCTAGTAAATCCGTTCTCCCCTTTGTGCATGCACTTAATTCAATCAATGTGTTGAATTATTGAGTTAATTCCTTCCCTTGGAAATTCTTGAACCCATCCATGCATGTGTAGTAGCCTATAGTTCAATTCAAAGTGTGAACATGTTCAAGGAGCTCTATGGTCAACATAGAATTAGTTAGCAGCTACTTCTTGGCCGAATAAGTGCCTTGGAAAGTTAGGAGACAGCCACCATACATGCACTTAAGCCATTCATGCATTTTATCATCCCATGCATTTGATCCATTCATGGACTAGCCTTTAATGTCCATACATACATTCGACACATGCATGAATTTGTAGAAACATTGCATCTAGCCGTACATGCACCAGCATTTAATACTTCTTCATTCATGAGTGTGGAATGCCCAAAAGAGATGTTTCTTCATCCATACATTGTACCGTCCAAAGGAAGGTACCTACATGAATAAACAAGTCATTAAGACATCTCATGAACACTCATAAATTCGGCATGATGTGAACACATTAATGTCATGCATTAATTCAGCTATGTGAACATAATCAATTTATGTAATGACTACGGCATATTAATAACAAATATTAATATAAGACAAGTTTAATGCTTAAATAAATATGTGCAAATTTTTATTTAATGCATTAAAGACAAAACTGAGTTTAAACTAAAATGAGCTAAGCTTTAGCTCGTGAGCTAAAGTTGAGTTGAGGCTAAACTCCTAAGCTGAAGTTGAGCTAAGGTTTAGCTCATGAGTTGAAAGTGAGCTAGGAGTGAGCTCGATTTAGCTCAGGCAAGATGGATTGAGCTTGAATAAGCTGGATTTGAGCTGGACGGAGCTCGTGGAGCTAGAAACGAGCTTGGATCAGCTTGCCAACATGTCATTGCTCGGCTTGACAGACTTGCTCGATAAAGTTCTCGGGTTGTGCTCGTATCAACTTGGTCATTTAATTTAGCAAGCAACATGTTAAATGAGGAAAATATAATCAACTCATCACATGATTCAAATTTCACTCGTTCAATTAGACTTGAAAAATTGGCACAACCAAGCATATTCATTTTATCACCAAAGAAACGATGCAACATGTTATCATACAAGTAAATCAAAGGAAACTTAAACATGCAAATACTCAAACAATCTTGCATCATAATTTCTACTCGAATAGATAGATCAAAGCATGGAAATCTCGCACAAAATTTCAGAGATTTATCTTGAAGAACAAAGTCAAACAGATCAATTATTTCATGCAAAAATCTTTTAACGCATATATCAAGCAAAGAAGTTGTGATCATGCGACCTTTCAAAAATTCAAATCCATCACAAATCATTTGAATAGGCACGTTTAAACAGAAAGATGAATTTAAAGAATTTTTATAATCAAACAAATCAAACGTGAAAAATTGCTATCACACACATTCACAATTTGCACAGGATGAACCAATCCAACAGAATCAACAAAATTGTCGTTATAAAACATGTCATAAGACGGAATCTTCATGACATCTTTTGAAACAACATCGTTAACATTAGTATGTGAACAGTAATTAACCAAATCAAAAGATGGAAGATTTTCAAAAATAAGGCCATAAAAATCTATATGAGCAACTTTGTATTCAAACAGCCTCGAATAAATAAATAAAGAATCCTTACCTTTCTTACATTCAATTGCAAGTGGGTGGCTGTCATTCGTGAACTTACCTTTTTCGAACAACCTAAAACACCTCTCGTTTGGAAGGTAATGTAGATGGAATTGGTCGCACAAACTTCTAGGAACCTGAAAAGTTAATTCACAAGAAGATCGAACAAGTGGGTTAGTAGAAATAATCCTCACTTGCTCACTTATTTTCTCACTCGATTCTATTTCTTCTGAATCACTCGTTTCTTTTATCTCAATTTCTTTTTCCACTTTTTTTTCTTTTTCACATTCTTTTTCTCTCTCAAACTCTTTTTCATTCTCTTTTTCAATCTCATTTTCATTTTCTTTTTCTTTTTGTTTTTCAAAGGCTTTTTCAAGTTATCTCAAGATTCCTCATTTTCTCCCTTACTTGCCTCTTGCCTCTCTTTTCTTTTTATTTCATTTTCTTTTTCTTCTTTTGCTTTTTCTTTTCTTTTCTTTGTTTTTTCTTTACAAGAATGTACAAAAGAATCATAAGAATACAAATCTTGTTCGAAAGATGAAGAACTATTTGTATATGATTCACAATCAAAACTTCGTGAAGAATACTCCTTGAATGATTTCTTCAAAGATATACTAAGAGTATGTCTTTCTCTTCGAACGCCATCTTAGAACGAATCAAAATCGTAATCGGCTTCTCTTCTTCTCGAATTTCTTGATGAAAAGGATTTTCGATCGAAGTCACTTCTCGAATTCGCTGATGAACATGAGTCATAGTATGAATCTCTTTGTCTCGACGTAGATGGCAAAAAGGAGTCACGATTGGAACTTTTTTTCAGGTAGTAGTCGGGGGTATATCTCCGTGGGGTTCTTGGTTCTGTTTTACGACTTGAAGAAACTCGATCACTTTGGTCTCATTTAGTCACCATTCTTCGCATTTCTTGAACCAAGTATTGGTATTCCAATTCGGTGAACTCTTTGCGTGACATGATTTTTGTTGCTAAAAAGAAAACGTTAGATCACAAAACAAAATAAAAAAAATTAAGTACCTCACCACAAACCTCACAATTTCGCTCAGAAAGAAGAAGGAAAAGGTGTCACTCCCGCTCGTGTTTACACTCGTTTGGCTTTTACCTCCACTCGAATGATCTCACTCGCTCGTACCTTTTACCTCTCAATCTTTTCTCTCGCAACTTCGTAGTCGGACTTGCCAAGGCTTTATCGAGGCTTAGGGGTCGGTTTCAATAGGGTAATAAGGGAAATGCGTATAGGTTTAAGGTTGGCTGAAAGAACAGGGAATTGGGTAAGAAAGTGTGGCGTGTATATGATTAGGGTGGTTTAGAATAGAAGATGGATCGGGAAACTATATCAAATCAAGGCTTGACATTCAAATAGCAAAAAAATTGCATAAAACACCTCTCTCTTTTTTCGATTTTTTTTCAAATTTTTTTGATTTTTTTATATACTTTTTTTTATAACTACTAAAATGATAATTATAACACAATACTCGAATCTCACGAAGTAGTTTTTTTTGTATATATTTTTTTGTTTATAAACTACTAAAAAGGTAAATACAGTATAATACTTGAATTTCATGAAACAAATTTTTTTTTATACTCTTCTTTTTTTTCTTAACCTACCTCAGGAATGCTCAGCTTCAAACGTCTAAGCTTCTCGTTTTAGGTAGCTCTGATACCAAATGATACGAACCGCCTCGGGGAGAGTAGAGTCGTATGCTGAGTTGCCGGATCGTCTATGAGAAAGTATCGTTCAATTCACTTTTGAAATGAAGTTGATGGGAAAATAGGACGGAAGCTATGTATAATGGTTCTATGATGGTTTATGGATAAGAATAATATGTATAGGTTCAGTTAAGTTGGAAGGGAAAGTGAAAGAAGTTAATAGATGATGGATATGGAAGAAAGGGTTCTTAAAAGCAAGCACGAACCAATATTAGAAAATATCGACCCAAATGCTTATAGGCTTTCAAGGTGGAGGATGAAAATGATAGAACCTCAACCCACTACTTAACAAAGTTGGAACCTCGGTATATGGGTGAACGCCACACTATTTGATAGTGATAAGTTCAGGATAGTGAAGAACAGGGTTGACGCCACTAGGCTTCCTAGATAAGCCAACGAAGTCCTCAACGAAATATGAGAGAAAGAAATCTCACAAATTCCATGAAAGTTTAACAAAGTTTCATTGAGTGAAAAGTCTAACCTCTTACAAATGAAATAACATATATTTATAGCCTAAATAAAAGTAGCTAAATGGACAAGCTTAGAAGCTAAGAAATTCGGCCATAAACACCTAGATAATTCTAGAAGAAAAATCATGAATATCCATGAATGTGCAGCCCTTTAATGTTCCATCATCCCCCTTGGCCGAATGAAGCTTTAATGCACCTTGAATACTTGAATGGTTAGCTTGAAAATGCATGGATCATGCATGAAACGTCCCAATGTATGTTCCTCCATAAATTCAGTCCATGAACCTTCAAAAACATGAACATTAAATAGCCCCTACTTGCATGAACGTCTCCAATACATGTACTTCCTTAAATGCCATCCATTGAACATCAATTCTACATGCACCTCTTCATACATTGCACCAAGCCCTAGTGAACTTGCATTAATTTCCTTCCATGTATGCATGTGTGCCGTCCAAAGGGATTGGATCTTCTAGATACATTCATGCATGAATCTTCATCATTCATGTAATCGAATGTGCATTTGAACCCAAACGTTCATGTATTTTGTGCATTCATGTAATTGACAAATACATGAACTTGTAAACACCTTGAATCTGGTCATGCATGCACCTAATTAAATGTTGTTCATTCATGCATGTGGGATGTCCAAAAGAGATGTTTCTTCAAGCATTCATTGCGCCGTCCATGAACATTGTACCTACAAGAAATAAAACAATTCATAAGACATCATGTGAACACACATAAATTCAGCAAAATGTGAACACATTTAAGTTATGTGATATCTATGACATATTAATAACAAATATTAATATAAGACAAGTTTAATGCTTAAATAAATATGTGCAAATTTTATTTAATGCATTAAAGACAAAATCGAGTTAAACTAAAATGAGCTAAGCTTTAGCTCGTGAGCTAAAGTTGAGCTGAGATTAAACTCCTAAGCTGAAGTTGAGTAAGGTTTAGCTCGTGAGCTAAATATGAGCTAGAAGTGAGCTCGGTTTAGCTCAGGCAAGTTGGATTGAGCTCGAATAAGCTGGATTTGAGCTGGACGGAGCTCGTGGAGCTGGAAACAAGCTGGGATCAGCTTACCAACATGTCAATGCTCGGCTTGACAGACTTGTACGATAAGGTTCGCAGGGCGTGCTCGTATCACATCACCTGAAAATAAAATAGAAGAGGGGGTGAGTTTTCGCAAACTCAGTGTGTACAACCCTCGACAGAAAAAAGCATTAAAAAAAAAAACATCATTCATCAATCATGCAATGCAATCCCATCCAAATTATCCATCCGCTACACACCAGCTCCGTCCCCTGTCACACCATGTGGGGATATAAATATCGACCCACCCAGCCCACACACCATGGTAGCTCGGTTGCGGAACTACCTTCATTTACATATTGTGCTTTAAAAGCCGTCAGTGAATCCACGATTGTCAAGCAACCATGCTGATGTGATCCGGCTCGGTTGATTGAGTCGATTCACTTGATTGCCCGATCGTCGACGAGAAGTTTGTTTGATTTTGTAGATAGATGGAGTTAGATGATTTTTTATAGCGGAAGTTGAGAAAATGGGTTCAAAAGATGGTTTGGATAGATGTTTGATAGGCTTGGTGAAATAAAGAAATATTGTTTATAATTTAATAGTTAAAATGGAATGGAAAAATAGAACTCAAGCGAAGAACGATTCAATACTATATGAAGTATTGCCCCGGGACTTATATTGCTTAAGGTGGGTTTAATGGATTGTCGAAGATGGACCTTGACCCGTTACCTATAGAAAGGTAGGAACCAAAGGTATAAAAAGGTGGATGAACGCCACACTAGGATGGTGATAAGTTCAAGAAGTCGGGTTGACGCCACTAGCGAGCTAGATAAGTCAGAACGAGACTCGTACGAAATAGGATAGGAGGAAACCTCACAATCAAGTTTTCAATAATCAAATTCTGTAACCTTTTACAATAAACAAGTAAGCTATTTATAAGCCTAAAATGCCTATTGATATTCAGCATCTATGTTGTTCACACTAACTTAAATTCTGTTCACACAGGTATTTAACATGTTCACACAAATAGCATTAAAATCCAGTTCATGCTTGAAGATGGTACATGAATTGGCCGAACCATCATATGCTTCACTTGATGCATTCATGCATCCTTAGCCTTGAAGAATCTCCATAATTCCATGAATGTGCAGCTCTTTAATGATCCTACATCTCCCTTGGCTGAATGAGGCATTAATGTGCCTAAAATACTTGAATGGTCATCTTGAAAATGCATGAATCATGCATGAAACGTCCCATGTATTTCCCCCATAAATATGATCCATGAATCTTCAAATACATGAACTTTCAACAACTCCCTCTTGCATGAACGTCCCAAATGCATGTGCTCCTTTAAATGCCATCCATTGAACCTCAATTGTGCATGCACACTCCCATACATTGCACCAATCCGTTCATGAACCTGCAGCAAATTAAATCAGCAAGTTAAATGCATTTCAAACACATTAAATTAGCAGCATATGAACTCAATAATTTGCACATTAAATTTGGCCATACATATTAACAATTTTAGACATATTTAAAACATCATAATTAATTAAGTATTTAATTTAGATATAATTAAAACACTTAATTAATTATTTGTCCAGATTTTAACAAATTAACTAACTTAAGATAAACAACTAATTTAACTAATGACAAATTAAATGGTTTATTTCAGCAAAATAAATGCAAGCTAAAGAAAGCTAAAAATAAGCTCATTGGGTTAAGATTGAGCTGAATTGAGCTTGAGTGAGTTGACTTGAGCTCGAGTGAGCTGGAAACGAGCTAAACGGAGCTTAACGAAATGAAATTGAACTAATTCAGCTCGCATTGATTTGCAAACAATGCTTAGGGAGCTGATCCAAAAGTGTGCCCGGGGCATGGTCGTATCACATGCGATCCTCATATACTTCCTCCGTTCCATAATTCCCACCCATATGCAACCTAAGCAGAATATCATATGTATGCATGTCACATCCATAAAACTTACATTCTACACCTAGCGGTATTTTGGTCATTTTTGCCCTTAGGGGCATTTCTGTAATTTTCCCATAATTACGGTTTCACTTACCTTGGCCCGTTAACGAGTCCCGTGAGCTAAGATGAACGAACACTATGCACTAGGTAGGATTTTAGAGAAGAGGAGGTGAGTCATTAAGACCGCTTAAGTACCAAGCTCTCCCTAGATCCAATCCTAGACATGAATATACCAGTTGCCACACCTTAACCCTTTGACTTGTCCACGGTCGCAATATATTAATTAATTCTTATGTGGATATCATATACTAGGCCCAAAACCCCTTACAAGGCCCAAACAATTTCACATACCTGTATCTGGCCTATAAAGCCCAATCATATTGATATGGCCCATTAGGCCCAAATCACCTGCATATGGCCCATTAGGCCCAAATCACATTTATATGGCCCGTTAGGCCCAGTAACATTCATATTCATGCTCACATGCAAATTCCTATCACATAGCATCAATATTCAGT
The DNA here is from genome assembly GCF_007990345.1 of Gossypium hirsutum. Classification (NCBI taxonomy): domain Eukaryota; kingdom Viridiplantae; phylum Streptophyta; class Magnoliopsida; order Malvales; family Malvaceae; genus Gossypium; species Gossypium hirsutum. Next base: position 35,353,175 of record NC_053427.1, read on the forward strand.
TTTTGCCTATTATGGGCCCAACAGCCCATCTGGCCCATTTAGCCCATTCTACCCATATGGCAAAATCACAACCCAAGTCCAAAAAATTGCCCGTGGGTCTCAGGAAACCTATCGGTCTCTCCCTTACAAGTGTTCGCACAGTCGTAAGACTACCGTAGCCAAACTTTTGGCTTTTCTGCATTTCAAATTTTGCCGATACATAATGTGTGTACAGTGCATGTATAGACCTGGTAAGCAAGCGTGCTACAATTCCCTTAGTCCAAACATACAAACGATATCACCCTTCCATTAATCGCATGCTTAATACATATCCTTACTAAAACTGAAACCTCACATTAACCTTACCTTGCGTGATCAGTCCTTTCTTAAATCACTAACCATGATCAACTCCTAGATCAAAATGCAAACACCTAAAGAGAAATTTAGTAGAGAGCTAAGATCCCAGATCCGATACTAATTCCACTAGATTCGGTCAAAGAGTATTCAGCCCTTGGGAGATTTGGCTTTTTGGCTTTTCAAACTTAGTATGGTGAATAAGGTTTATTTGGTACAGATTAAAGAAGAAGAGTAGAAGAACAAATCGGCTAAGTGAAACAAAGAAAATTGTGTAAAGAAGAATAGAAATCGGTAGGAAGAAAAGAAAGAAAAACAGAAGGGTTTTCGGCTTTTTGGATATTGAAAAGAAAAAGGTTTTCGGCTTTTGGAGAAAGGGGTTTCTGGTAACAAGGTGAAGAAGAATTTAGGCAGTAGCCTGGCAACCCTGTATTCGACCCCTATTTATAGCCCTTATAGCTGAATTTTCCATGCCCAATTCCCAATTCAGCTCCATCGCTTCTCCCTTCTCATCTCCTCATTTTTCTCCCTAATAACCCCTTGATCCTTTCCTTAATTTTCTCTTCTGAACACTCCCCTTAGAGTCCATCTTCACGCCACTTTCATCCTTCTAGAAGGCCAAAATTAAACTTCTAAAACACAAAACAAGGATTCGAACCTTGGAACTCCTTGCTAGCTACTAACGCCACCTCCTTGCACTCTAAGTGGCGTCACTTAGCCACTCTTCCACAAGGCCTTTTGATGCTATTTTTCCCTTATTTTTATTTAAAAGTCCACCTACTTGCCAACCCTGATTCTTTTAATAATTAAACTATAATTTCATTTATTCCTATGTTCGAACTCAAACCTTAATTAAGACCTACTATAATTATCACATGGCTAGGAACATAAAACACAATTTTTATCAAAACTGAAAATAAAGAAAGTTTGAGATTTCAGGATTTTTGGGGTGTTACAACTCTACCCCCAAAAGAAATTTCATCCTCGAAATTTCCAACTACTAATATAGACTACCATACCACACTTCCACTGTGCACTCTAATTCCAACTTAGGTAAATGGCACACTATGGGTAAGTAGATACCATTATTCACCTCTGAAGCGTCTCCATCCTCTTGACGACGTGCTATTTAGGCCAAAGCTGGCTGTCTCACCTCAGCATGACAAGCACCTCTGCCTGGTGCTCCACGACCCAAACTGTTCCACCCCTGGCCTGATCACAGCCTCTCGGCGATAGCTGACCACCCCTTGGTGGCTGTACACCACCTCGATCCACGACTGGCACCTGAGCTAACATTCTATGGTAATTCCTGATCCTATGCTCCATAGATCCATAAGCTAGACAAGCTCCCGTCCTCTTCCAACACTCGCCTACATGACCTTTCCCACAATCAGCAAAAAGTGGCACCCCTGGATTAATAGCAGGGGGCCCTGCTCTATCTGGCCCATTAACTCTGGCCCTAGCCCTAGGCATCTGTCTAACGCTAGGAGTCTCAACCTCCCTTTTACTCTTACCCCTTTCTTTTTCTCGATTTAAGCGCTCAGTATGCTTTACCTCCTCCGCTATCTTTGCCTTCTCCACCAACTCTGAGAAAACTCGCTCCCTTTGTGGAGCTGTCAGTACCTTGAGGCTATCTCTAAGTCCATCCTCAAACCTAACGCAATGCTCATACTCTACTGCCACCATTACTCTTGCATACCTACTAAGGCAATGATGTGAGCTTGCCTACGAACCAAATGGAGAACGAACAAGAAGCTATTAAGCTGCCCATTGGTCCGATAACGCGAGCTAGAGCTAAACGATTTAAAGATGCTATTTTAGCATTGGTGGAACGGATTGAGGAAAATGAAAGCAAAGAGCTTAAAGACGAGATGAATATTTTCAACTTCTTTGAAGTTGAAATTCGTTCTAGCTAATTAAATTGCTGCTGGATTTTAAACCAATTAAATAAGCATTTAATTAAGTCTTATTACAGCTTATTAATATGTTTTTATTTAATATAAGTGTTTAATATGTCTTAATTTAGTTACATTAAAGATGTCTTGATTTCATTTAGTTTGTCTAAATTATTACATGTTTTAAATCTGTTCAACCGAATTTGTGTCATGCTTTATTAATATTTAAGTTGTTTCAATGTTAAATTAGGATGTTCACATTATGTATTTACTTAGTTCAGCTTAATTTGATTGAAATTAATTAAGTTCATGTGTGTTTTTAGGTACAGCCGAATTTGAAGATTCATTGGGCAGATTCATGCATGAAGATTCAATGGATGTGAAGATGCATGCATGTTGGGTTCAATGCACCAAATGATACATGCATGGACTATATTAAAGATGGTGTGCTGATTGTTGAAGTTCTCTAAGTGACCATTCGGCCAAAAGAGATGATTTTCCATTCTCCAAAGCTGCCATTTATTTCCTTCACATTGCTGGGTACATTGTGGCTATTCGGTTCATGATGTTCACACCTTATGGTCATTCAAAACCGTCCATTCACACTTCCAAATGACTGTTCAAGTTGCTAATTAATGATGGTAATTTTTCAGCAATAGTTGCTTCATGAATGACCCCATTATGATCATTGATCGAACCTAGCCTATTCATGCACATCCAAGATGTTCAAGGTGCATTTTCCCATCTAGAAGATGACCATTGGAGCTCTCATTCAGCCGAATCTACATGGGCTAATAATTTTGCATTCATGCTGAATTTTAGTTCATTGTTTACTTAGAAACTAAGTCTTGAATTTGTCCATTCGGCTACTAGTAGAAAGGCTATAAATAGTTGTTGAATTTCTTGTAAAAGGACTTTTTGCCAAATTTCTGAATGAAATATAATTTTAGTGAGAAATTCACTCTCTTTATTCTCCAAAGCTCAAATTGACTTATCTTCAACGAGTGGCGTCAATCTGACTTTGTTCGAACTTATCACCCATTGGTGTGGCGTTCTTCATACCGTAGGTTCCTATTTTGCTAAATAGAGGGTCTCGGTTTTTATCCTATTTCCATTTCTTTCTTTGAAACCTTAAGCCCGGGTCCTTATTTGATAATAAGGGTTCGATCTTGTTTCATCGAATTACCCAGCAAACAACAACCCATTAAACTCCTTTGTTCCTAAAGCCATCCAACTTCAAACACCAAGACTTGAATTTGATTCAATTCCGATACTACCTAATTTCGATTGGGAAAGATTACGACTCGTCTTTACATCCGAAACGAGCTCGTATCAGTTGGTATCAGAGCTAGTTAAATTAGGTACGTAAATCGTAGCTTCGAAAAAAAAAAAAGTTTAAAAAAAAAAAGTTTCGAAAAAAAAAAAATCCGAAAAAAAAAAAAAAAAAGAGAAGGAAAAAAAATTGCAAAAAAAAAAATTGCATACGGTCTAGGTGCGTACGAAAAGAACGTGAAATATCCGTAAAAAAAAAAAAAAAAAAAAAAAAAAAAAAAAAAAAAAAGAGTCTGGAATCACTTCAACAAAAATTTTTCCGAAATCATATTATACACCCTTTTATACCCCTTTGAGTGAAATTTCACACTATTAAAAAAAAAAAAATTTCAATTCGTGAATTCATTTTATACGCCACATCTTGAAACCTTTCTTTCTTTCGAGCCTACCCTAAACCATACGATTTTCCCTTGTTTAGCCTTTGAAGCCGACCCACAAGTGGGATAAGTCTAAGGTAGCTTTTTAGAATATTGAGAGTTGGATTTGAGAGGTAAAAGGCAAGAGAGTACATCAAGAAAAAGCCATTAAAGAGTGAAACACGAGAGGAGTGAATTTTTTTTTTCTTGTGAGCAAATTTGTGAGGTTTTTGTGGTGAGGAAATATTTTGTTCTTATTTTAAACATGTCTAGGAGTCCGGATCGTCGAGCAACAAGTGGAGGAGCTTCGAATGCTGCTGGTGGAGGAGTAAACCTTCAACCGAGGAGAAACGTTCCCGGAGGTGGAGTGCCCGATCTCCAAGTCCAAGCAATCGTACGAGAAATCTCTCGTCTGTTCCAACCTCAATTCGATTCTCTCAATGAACGAATGGAACAAATGGAGGAACAAAGCCAACGTGCGAACACCCCTCCTATTCCGAGAAGAGAGCGAGAACGTCCATGGCAACATGCAAATGATCTATATGAACAAAGTGACGATGAAAGTGATCGAGGTTCACGACAAAGTGCAAGGAGACGAGGTCATCGAGCACGAGAACAAAGAGATCGAGAGAGGCCCGATGATGATTTAAAGAATATTAAAATGGCGATTCCTGCTTTTCAAGGAAGATCGAATCCCGAGGCCTATCTTGAATGGGAGAAGAAGGTGGAATTAGTTTTCGAGTGCCACAATTACTCGGAAAGCAAAAAGGTGAAGTTAGCTGCTATAGAATTCTCCGACTATGCAATAATATGGTGGGATCAACTCACGTTGAGCCGAAGACGCAATGGAGAACGTCCCGTGTCTACATGGGCGGAAATGAAAGCAATAATGAGAAAGCGTTTTATTCCTGCTTACTATCACCGGGAGTTGTATCAAAAGCTCCAAAGCCTAACTCAAGGCCAACGAAGCGTGGAGGATTATTACAAAGAAATGGAAGTGGCCATGATCCGCGCCGATGTGGAGGAAGATCGAGAAGCCACCATGGCTCGATTTCTCGCCGGTCTTAACCGAGATATCGCAAATATCGTCGAACTACACCACTATGTTGAGGTTATTGATATGGTCCATATGGCCATAAAGGTCGAAAAACAACTAAAAAGAAAAGGTACGTCACGAACTTTCTCTAACACTTCTTCTATGCCTAGGTGGGGGCAAGGGACCAACAAACGTGACATACCAAGCCGAAACAAAGAAGTAAGTGGTGCCACCAAGTTCAACAAACCGATTGCCGAAACGAGTAAAGGAAAGATGGAAGCCCAACCAAGTCGATCTCGAGACATAAAATGTTTCAAATGCCTTGGAAGGGGCCACATCGCGAGCCAATGTCCAAATCGGAATGTGATGTTTGTTCGAGACGATGGCGAGATTGAATCTGAAAGTGAACAAGAGAAGGAGGCCATTGAACAAACCGAAGATGAAGAAGATGTTGAACAAGCCGAAAATGGAGAAATATTGGTGGTAAAGAGAAGCCTTACTTTGCAAGGTGCCGAAAACGATCAACAACGCGAAAACATTTTTCATACGCGATGTCAAGTGCAAGGTAAGATTTGTTGCGTTATAATTGATGGGGGAAGTTGTACAAATGTGGCAAGTTCAATGATGGTGGAGAAACTCGGATTGGCCACCATTAAACATCCCCATCCGTATAAACTCCAATGGCTTAACGATGGTGGAGAATTGAAGGTAACGAAGCAAGTGTTGATTTCGTTTACAATTGGGAAGTATCAAGATGAAGTTATGTGTGACGTCGTACCAATGCATGCGGGGCATCTTCTTTTGGGGAGGCCTTGGCAATTCGACAAGCGAGCGATTCATGACGGATATACAAACCGATACTCTTTCAAACACATGGGACGAATGGTGACGTTAGCTCCATTATCACCGAAACAAGTGTATGAAGATCAACTCAAAATGAGGAGTTCGATTGAAAAATCAAAAGAAATCGAGAGAGAGCAAAAAATGAAAAGAATAAAGAAAAGAGTGAAGGAAAGAAGAAAAACAAAAAGATGAGTGATAAAAAAGAGAGAGTGATTCAAAAGAAAAAGAAACGAGTGATGAAAATGAAAAAAGAATTTGTTTGTAAAAGAGAGAGAAGTTCGAAAATCGATGTTATTGAAACAACCATTATTGGTTCTTTTGTACAAGGAGAGCTTGCTTGGCACTAACGAATTTGATGATAAGTTGCCCTCTTCTATTTTGTCTGTGTTGCAGGAATTTCGAGACGTATTCCCGGAAGAAATCCCGAGTGGGTTACCACCTATTCGTGGAATCGAACACCAAATAGATCTTGTGCCGGGAGCTGCGATTCCAAACCGACCTGCTTACCGGAGCAATCCTGAAGAGACGAAAGAATTACAAAAGCAAGTAAATGAACTCCTTGAAAAGGGCTATGTGCGCGAAAGCCTTAGTCCATGCGCCGTGCCTGTTTTGCTTGTCCCGAAAAAGGATGGAACGTGGAGGATGTGCGTGGACTGCCGTGCTATAAACAAGATAACTATCAAGTATCGTCATCCTATACCACGATTGGATGATATGCTTGACGAGCTAAGTGGCGCAAGTCTGTTTTCAAAAATTGATCTTAAGAGTGGTTATCACCAAATACGGATGCGTGAGGGTGATGAATGGAAGACTGCGTTTAAAACGAAGCATGGGCTTTACGAATGGCTCGTTATGCCATTTGGCTTAACGAACGCCCCAAGCACGTTCATGAGGCTTATGAATCACGTTCTAAGACCTTTTATTGGTAGATTTTGCGTCGTATACTTCGATGATATATTAGTTTATAGTAAAAATTTAGATGATCATGTTTTACATTTGAAGGCTGTTTTGGAAGTATTGAGGAAAGAAACTTTGTATGCTAATTTAAAGAAATGTGAATTTTGCACTAACAAGGTTGTGTTTTTAGGTTTCGTTGTTAGTTCGGAGGGCCTTGAAGTCGATCAAGAGAAGATCAAGGCGATCCAAGAATGGCCCCGTCCGACGAATGTCTCCCAAGTCCGAAGTTTCCATGGATTAGCAAGTTTTTACCGTCGATTCGTGCCAAACTTCAGCACCTTAGCCGCACCCTTGACTGGAGTTATTCGTAAGAATTCCAACTTCGTTTGGGGAGAGGAACAAGAAAAATCCTTTTTGAAAATTAAAGATTGTCTAACTCATGCACCGTTATTAGCTTTGCCTAATTTTGATAAAACCTTCGAGTTAGAATGTGATGCCTCAGGTTTAGGCATTGGAGCTGTGTTGATGCAAGATGGACGGCCTATTGCCTATTTTAGCGAGAAACTCAATGGTGCCGTCTTAAACTATCCGACTTATGACAAGGAGCTCTATTCGTTGATTCGAGCCTTAGAGACGTGGCAACACTATCTTTGGCCCAAAGAATTCGTCATACATACCGATCACGAATCCTTGAAGTACTTAAAGGGTCAACACAAGTTGAATAAGCGGCATGCTAAGTGGGTAGAATTTCTCGAATCTTTTCCATATGTTATTAAATATAAAAAAGGTAAGGAAAACGTAGTGGCTGATGCACTATCTCGAAGGTATGCGTTGTTAAATATTTTGGATGCTAAGTTAATGGGGTTTGTATTTCTTAAAGATTTATATGTCAACGATGCTGACTTTAGTGAATTCTTTAGGTTATGCGCAAAGGGAGCTTACGAGAAGTACTATCGACATGATGGGTACTTGTTCCGAGAAGGAAAGCTTTGTATACCCCAAGGTTCCGTACGAGAAGTGTTGATCGAAGAATCTCATAGTGGAGGATTAATGGGGCACTTCGGAGTTGCAAAGACGTTAGCCATGCTCAACGAACATTTCTTTTGGCCTAAGATGCGACGAGATGTCGAACGGTTTTGTAATCGATGCATTGCATGCAAACGGGCTAAGTCACGAATTAAGCCCCATGGTTTGTATAAGCCATTGCCTATTCCCGAAACCCCTTGGTCTGATATCTCAATGGATTTCGTGCTAGGTTTACCGAGGAGTAAAAATGGCCGAGATTCAATATTTGTGGTTGTAGATAGGTTCTCAAAAATGGCTCATTTTATAGCCTGTCATAAAACTGATGATGCCGTGAATATTGCTAATTTATTTTTCAAAGAAGTGGTCAGGTTGCATGGCATGCCTAGGACGATTGTGTCCGACCGAGACGCGAAGTTTCTTAGCCATTTTTGGAGGACACTATGGGGGCGCCTTGGAACGAAGTTGCTGTTTTCAACCACTTGCCATCCGCAAACGGACGGCCAAACCGAAGTGGTCAATCGGATTTTGTCTACATTGCTTCGAGCTATCATCCGGAAAAATTTGAAGGCTTGGGAAGAATGTTTACCACATGTGGAGTTTGCGTATAATAGAGCTATTCACTCAGCTACCAAATTTTCTCCTTTTGAAATCGTTTATGGTTTCAATCCGTTAACACCATTAGATTTAATGCCATTGCCTTCTAACCAATTTGTGCATGTAGATGGAAAGCGTAAAGCTGATTTCGTCAAGCAATTGCACCAACGAGTTCGAGAAAACATTGAGGCAAGGACCAAGAACTATGAACAACATGCTAACAAAGGTCGTAAACGAGTTGTGTTCGAGCCGGGAGATTGGGTGTGGTTGCATATGCGCAAGGAAAGATTTCCTATGCAACGACGATCTAAACTACTTCCGAGAGGGGATGGACCGTTTCAAGTCCTTGAACGAATTAATGACAATTCTTATAAATTGGACTTGCCTGGTGAATATAATGTTAGCGCGACTTTTAACGTTTCTGATTTGTCTCCGTTTGATGCAGATTCTGATTTGAGGACAAATCGTTCTGAAGAGGAGGGGAATGATGTGAGCTTGCCTACGAACCAAATGGAGAACGAACAAGAAGCTATTAAGCTGCCCATTGGTCCGATAACGCGAGCTAGAGCTAAACGATTTAAAGATGCTATTTTAGCATTGGTGGAACGGATTGAGGAAAATGAAAGCAAAGAGCTTAAAGACGAGATGAATATTTTCAACTTCTTTGAAGTTGAAATTCGTTCTAGCTAATTAAATTGCTGCTGGATTTTAAACCAATTAAATAAGCATTTAATTAAGTCTTATTACAGCTTATTAATATGTTTTTATTTAATATAAGTGTTTAATATGTCTTAATTTAGTTACATTAAAGATGTCTTGATTTCATTTAGTTTGTCTAAATTATTACATGTTTTAAATCTGTTCAACCGAATTTGTGTCATGCTTTATTAATATTTAAGTTGTTTCAATGTTAAATTAGGATGTTCACATTATGTATTTACTTAGTTCAGCTTAATTTGATTGAAATTAATTAAGTTCATGTGTGTTTTTAGGTACAGCCGAATTTGAAGATTCATTGGGCAGATTCATGCATGAAGATTCAATGGATGTGAAGATGCATGCATGTTGGGTTCAATGCACCAAATGATACATGCATGGACTATATTAAAGATGGTGTGCTGATTGTTGAAGTTCTCTAAGTGACCATTCGGCCAAAAGAGATGATTTTCCATTCTCCAAAGCTGCCATTTATTTCCTTCACATTGCTGGGTACATTGTGGCTATTCGGTTCATGATGTTCACACCTTATGGTCATTCAAAACCGTCCATTCACACTTCCAAATGACTGTTCAAGTTGCTAATTAATGATGGTAATTTTTCAGCAATAGTTGCTTCATGAATGACCCCATTATGATCATTGATCGAACCTAGCCTATTCATGCACATCCAAGATGTTCAAGGTGCATTTTCCCATCTAGAAGATGACCATTGGAGCTCTCATTCAGCCGAATCTACATGGGCTAATAATTTTGCATTCATGCTGAATTTTAGTTCATTGTTTACTTAGAAACTAAGTCTTGAATTTGTCCATTCGGCTACTAGTAGAAAGGCTATAAATAGTTGTTGAATTTCTTGTAAAAGGACTTTTTGCCAAATTTCTGAATGAAATATAATTTTAGTGAGAAATTCACTCTCTTTATTCTCCAAAGCTCAAATTGACTTATCTTCAACGAGTGGCGTCAATCTGACTTTGTTCGAACTTATCACCCATTGGTGTGGCGTTCTTCATACCGTAGGTTCCTATTTTGCTAAATAGAGGGTCTCGGTTTTTATCCTATTTCCATTTCTTTCTTTGAAACCTTAAGCCCGGGTCCTTATTTGATAATAAGGGTTCGATCTTGTTTCATCGAATTACCCAGCAAACAACAACCCATTAAACTCCTTTGTTCCTAAAGCCATCCAACTTCAAACACCAAGACTTGAATTTGATTCAATTCCGATACTACCTAATTTCGATTGGGAAAGATTACGACTCGTCTTTACATCCGAAACGAGCTCGTATCAGGCGTAGAAACTCTGCCTCATACTCTGCCATCGATTTGTTTCCTTGAGTCAGGTTCAGGAACTCCTTGATGTGATTCGACTCGAGTGGTTGAGTCAAATTCACGTAGTTGCCCGATCATCAACGAGAAGAGTCGTTTGGGCCTCGATTTTAGAAGTTGAAGTGAATGGATAGGTTTGGATAAGCAGAAGGTTTCAATAAGTGTAAGAATAGTGACAGGTTTGGCTAAGGGTAGAAAGGATGGTTGTTGGAAGGGTGGTTCAGTTTTGGTAATGAAAGAAAGAAGTTTTGGAAAGTGGGGATGGATTAACGAACTTAACGTCAGGAATGATTCAACACTAAAAAGTCACCCCAGTTCCTATATTGTTAAGGTGGAAAGATGGATAGAAGGATAGGTGAAAGCCACACCAAGAATGGTGATAAGTTCAAACAAGGTTGATTGACGCCACTAGCACAAACTAGATAAGTCTTTCGAAACTTGTACAAGATATGAGAGGAAGCAACCTCACAAGAACAATGTCATTAACAAATTGGAAAAAAGTCCTTTTACAAAGAAATAAACAAACTATTTATAATCTAACAAGTGATAGCCAAATGGTCAAGTTAACTAGCTTAAAGGCTAAGTAATTTAGCTAAGAATGCACTAGAATATTCTAGAATAAATCATTAAAGGGTTAAGTCCACATTCGGTTGATTGGAACTTCAATGGGCAGCTTCATGGTTAAGCAAAATTGACTTGGATGAATGTGAATGAATGGTAGCTCAATAGCTTGTCTAAATTCGTCCATGGATTGATTGGAGCATTAAAGAAGTGTCTTTTGGCCGAATAGACACCTAGGGAAGTCATTTGGGCAGCAAACGATTCACGTATCAAGAACTAGATGCATTCTCCCATTCGTTGTAGCTTGCTATCCATGCATCTTCTCTTAGGCTTCATTCATGAATTGAATTTAGAAATTAATTTGCAGCTACCCTTTGGCTGAAAAAGCACTTAGGAACACCAATGGTTCATCCACATACATTTAGCCATGCATGGAACTAGAAGGGGGACTTGAATTTGGCTGTACATGAACATTCATTAAATGCTTTCCATTCATGCATGTGTGACGTCCAAAGTGAATGTATCTTCATGGATTCGTTGTATCATCCAAGTGGGAATGTATGGCATTAATCCATATACATGTATCCAACCTGTCCATGAATATGAACTTAATTCCTCCAAGCATTGAACCGAAGCATGCATGAATTTCCCAATGCATTAAACTTGTTCGTACATGCACCTAGCTTTTAATGTACCTCCATAATCGGCTGAACCTACAAAGACATGAACACATTTAATTATATCATTTAATCATAATTAAATAGCAACTAACAACTTAAATAACAACTTAACTAATTAGGACAAATTAAATTAAAATTAACTAGCTTATTAATTCAGCTAGCTCAAACTAAATGAAAACATTTAATGAACTTATTTGAGCTAGGATTTTTGTTATTGAGCTGTAGCAAACTAATTAGTATAAAACTAAAACTTAGTTTAATTTATTGAAATAAAGAACGAGCTAAAAATAAGCTCGGTTGAGCTGAAACAAGCTCAAATGAGCTGAGTTGAGCTGGACAAGCTCGAGGAGCTGGAAATGAGCTAGGATCAGCTTGCCAACAATGCACGGGTTCTTTGGATAGTTGTTTCGAGCTGATTTTGTGAGCATTGTCCCTTGTTTCAAACCAAGGTTTTGCATTAGAAGCTAAAACAGCTTCTAGGAAATTTTTAGCATGCGCTTGAGTTATGGGTCCTTTAGGCAGCTCGATTAAATCTTGGTTCGCACTTGTGGGAGCCCCAGGCGCTCTGGTTGGGTGCCCTCTTTCACTATCAACCACCACTGGTAGGCTTCTTCCCTTAATAGTGACATAGCTCCTTTCAGCTTTTGTTCCAGTGAGCAGTCCAAATCCTCCATTATTCTTTCAGTGGCCTCCAACCAATATTCAGCCATGTTAAGAGCCACGCCAGTCACGCCTTTAAAGATCTCAGCCCCGTTCGATCGAAGTCGCTCCGAAATGGACCCCTGATTTTCGCTGCCATTATTGGGCCCAACGACCCTTTCCAAAATTCTCAGCTTTACCTGTGACAATGCATCTTCTCCTGCGGCCCGGTCATACTGTCCATTCCCAGCCACAGGTGAGGCCGGAGCCTCTTCTATTCCAACATCAAGCATATGGCCCGATGCTGACGATTCAGCCCTAAAACTTCCTCGGCCTCGGCCACGGCTTCTTTCACCTCTTTTAGCACTCATTGTTGATTTGCGTATTATCTGGATTAAAAATTTTATGAATTTTTAGTTGGTTTAATAATTAACTTAATTTTTTATGGAAGTAATTTAAGAGAAGATTATTTTCGAAAATCCTCTACGGTTTCATGTTCCTGCAGGCTTTGGTTCCATTCTAACAAAATCATCTAAAGTAGCCCTCTAACTATCTACTATATAACAATTTACACAAATTTAAGAGTAAAAGTACTTACTTGGTTCGACGTCGAAGACTCGGTGTGCCGCTCAGCAAGACTTTCTTTTTTCCAAAACATTATGATTCAAAATATATATTTTTTAAGACACAAAAAAACCAAGTAATAAGGCCCAATTCACAACATGAGTTTTGCAACCTAGGCTCTGATACCACTAAATGTAACACCCCAAACCCAGTCCAGACGTTATGGCCGAATCTAGCATGTCACATTGAAGTGTTTTAGCGAAAATTGTGTTTTCATTGAAAACCCTTCTTAAACAAAAGCAACCTTAATTAACTTAAAAATAAACACACCTTTTAGTTGCGAAAGCCTTGTTTAAAACATTTGATTTAAGAAAACTTTCTCATTTAAAAATTAAGTTGCGGAAACATAGAAAACATACTATAATTTAGGAATCCCATGTTCAAACTTCTCATAATTACAATGAAAATAATAATAATAATTCAAGTAACCATAGCATAATGAAAACCTTATTACAATCTGATCTGAAGCATACTAAATAAAATAAAACTTATAAGCTAAAAAAAACAAGTCCAATTTTTGTGTTGCTAGCTAGCCACCCGGAGTCCCTCCAAACATCAAACCGTCTACTGCGCATCACCTGAAAATAAAATAGAAGAGGGGGTGAGTTTTCGCAAACTCAGGGGGTACAACCCTCGACAGAAAACAAGCATTCAAAAAAAAACATCATTCATCAATCATACAAAGTAATCCCATCCAAATTATTCATCTGCTACACACCAGCTCCGTCCCCCGTCACACCATGTGGGGATATAAATATCGACCCACCCAGCCTACACCCCATGGTAGCCTGGTTGCGGAACTACCTTCATTTACATATTGGGCTTTAAAAGCCGTTGATGAATCCACGATTGTCAAGCAACCATGCGATCCTCATATACTTCCTCCGTTCCATAATTCCCACCCATATTGATATGAGCTCGCCCATGAAGATAGGTGCCGAATCCATGGAGTTGCCTTTGGGGCCAATTACTCGAGCACGTGCCAAGAAGTTCCAAGATGCTGTAGCAAGCTATATTGCTCGATTGTGGAGTGATGGGTTGATTGCCCATAAAACGCCCAGCTCAACTAGCTTGATTCGCAATTTCCTACAAGCTGATTTTAGCTTGTGTCAGCTCAATTTAGCTCAATTCGGCACTTAATTAGTTCAAGGAGCTGATTAAATTTATTTTTAATAAATTTAATTAGTTGTGTTAGTTTAGAATCAGCTCAAATCATTTAATTAAATAAATGTGTCTTAATCTGGACATTTTTAATTCAGCTTATTAAATATGTTTTATATTAGTACATGCCTTTAATATGTCCATATTAAGTCATAAATTAAATGTGTTTAGTTTAATTACAAAGTTTTAATGTGTCTTGACTAAGACAAATTTATTAGTGGCTGCTAATTAATTTGTCTTAGCCGAATTAATGTGCAAAATTTTAATATGTCCAGCTGCTGATTTCATGAGTATTAAACTTGTCCTAATCACATTTATTTGATGTTTTTTTCAGCTAGCTTAATGGCAAAGAAAGCTCATAAAGAAGGAGCATGTATTTGGGCACATGCATGGACGGCATTTAAAGTGCAGCTGCCTTGTGTTTCCAGCTGACTTTTCGTGCAGCTCAATGGACTTCTAACTGCTGTTTTTGAGCTTCTCCAAGGGCCAATTTCGTGGAGAGCAATGGCCAAAGAGTGCCTCATAAATTCCAGCAGCCAATTCATGTGGAGGCTATTCATATTCGGCCAAAGAAGCATAATTTTTGAAGCTGTCCATTTCTCTTCTCCATAGCAGCAATTAAGCTCTTTTAAAACATTAACCGAATGTGAATTTTCTCCATTAAAGGGGCCAGCCGAATCATCTTTTTCTAGAAGGTTAATTTTTAGAATTTCATCACATGAATGTAACTAGGAAATTCCTAGGAAGTTTCCTCAAGAAACTTAAGGCATAAGGATCTGATTAGATAGGCTATTTGGCTGCCTTAGTCAAGCTATAAATAGGTCATGTAATTCACATTTTGAGGTTAACAATTTGATAGCTTTTCTAAATTGTGAGGTTGTTTTCAACTCTCGTTATTCTCCAAAAACTTGTGAGACTTATCAAACATCTTTGTGGCGTCAAACTTGTTTTTGTTTCTTCCCGAACTTATCACTTTAATCCCAAAAGTGTGGCGTTCGATTCATACTAAGGTTCCTATCACCATTGATAGTGGGTCGAAGTTTCTTTCCATTTAACAAACCTTCCATCCATCCTTACCAACCTAAGCATTCTCCTAAGTTACGGGTTATCACATTCCTATTGTGTTAGTTCAGCTTTCGAATCCTTAGCCAAATTGCTTCCATTGTTTTCTAATTCATTTCCTAAACCAACAAAACCTTTTTGAGCCTAAATAAACCTCTTTCTTCTAGCCTATTTTGTAAAGCCTCAATTTACTCCTAATTCACGATCGGGCGATCTTTACGACTCAATTCGATCTCAAGGTGAGGGCGTATCAAGTTGGTATCAGAGCTAGCTGAATTGGAGTAAGAATCGTCGTCTTCGGTATTACGAGATTGTAAAAAAAAATTCGAAAAAAAAAGTTTATATTCAATTTATTTTTCTTTTTCTTTTTCTTTGTGTATTCAGTATTAAAAAAAATTCGAAATTAAAAAAAAGAGAAAAGAATAAAGAGAAGTGATTAAAATTCATTTTGAGCTTGTAAAAGCATTGCTTGCTGCCCGAAGGACCACATCTATACAGCCACACTAAGTTCCTTCTATTTTCTTTGATTGTTAGCCTACCCGATCCTAAAATATTACCCTACCAAGCCACATCTATTTT
Organism: Gossypium hirsutum; assembly: GCF_007990345.1. Lineage (NCBI taxonomy): Eukaryota > Viridiplantae > Streptophyta > Magnoliopsida > Malvales > Malvaceae > Gossypium > Gossypium hirsutum. Next base: position 35,368,835 of record NC_053427.1, read on the forward strand.
GTAAGCCGACCCCAAACGATTTTGATTTGTCAAACTTAGTTTGCGGAGAATTTTGGGAAGTGAAAATTGAGTGGTAAAAGGCAAGAGAGATTAGTGAGACTATTAAAGAGTAGAAAAGCCAAAGTGAGTGTTTATTCTTGTGAGTGATTGGTGAGTTCTTGTTGTGATTCTTTAAAGAACTTTTTTTTTTAAAATGTCACGGAGCCCGGAAAGGAATCCAAACGAGGGAGGTGGATTTCGTCCAATAAGAAACGTTGGAAGGGGAGTGCCGGATCTCACTTTGCAAGAAATGGAGCGAATGTTTGATCGCAAGCTTGAACCAATCGAAGACTGCCTATATCGAGTCGAAACCCGAAGGCAACGCGAAGTGACTCTGGAAGATGCAAGGCGAGGATGAGAGCAACCAATTGAAAACCATGATGAAGAAGAATCTGAAGGTGATCACTTATCTGAACAAGGAAACCCTCAACGGTTCCAACGAAATCGAGTCCCAAGAAATCGAGACCGTTCGGATGACAATCTCAAAAATATTAAGATGTCTATTCCGCCGTTTCAAGGGAAGAATGATCCCGAATCTTACTTGGAGTGGGAAAAGAAAATGGAACTCGTCTTTGAGTGCCATAACTATTCGGAAAATAAAAAGGTAAAGCTCGCTGCCATTGAATTCTCGGATTATGCGATCGTGTGGTGGGATCAATTGGTGACTAGCCGAAGGAGGAATGGGGAGAGGCCTATCTCTACGTGGGCCGAAATGAAGGCCGTTATGCGCAAGCGTTTTGTTCCCTCCTATTACCATCGGGAGTTGTACCAACGATTGCAAAATCTCACACAAGGCAACCGAACTATCGAGGACTACTATAAAGACATGGAAATCGCTATGATAAGAGCCGACGTGGAGGAGGATCGTGAAGCAACAATGGCGAGATTTTTAGCCGGCCTAAATCGGGATATTGCCAATATCGTCGAGCTTCAACACTATGTAGAAGTTATGGACATGGTGCATATGGCAATAAAAGTTGAAAAACAATTGAAACAGAAAGGACCCATGCGGACATATCCAACGGCTTCTACCAACAAGTGGACTCAAGGGACTAGCAAAGCTCCCAATCGGCCTAAGGAGCCTTTCGTTGCTGCCAAACCCAATCAAGTAAGTGCCGATGCTAGCAAAAATAAAAACGAGGCTGTCTCGAATCGTTCTCGCGATATCAAGTGTTTCAAGTGTCAAGGAAGAGGCCACATTGCGAGTCAATGTCCTAATCGACGAGTGATGGTGGTTCGTTCAAATGGCGAGATTGAGTCCGAAGATGAACAAGAGGAGGAGCCTGAAATTCCCATGGAGGAAGGTGAAGAGCTCGAGCTGCCCGTTGAAGGAGAATTACTTGTTGTCAAAAGGATCTTGAATATCCAAGTAGCCGAGGAAGAACAACAACGAGACAACATCTTTCACACTCGTTGCCATGTTCAAGGTAAGGTGTGTAGTTTAATTATTGACGGAGGTAGTTGCACCAATGTCGCAAGTTCTTTGCTGGTTGAAAAACTTGGTTTAGCCACCACAAAGCATCCAACTCCTTACAAGTTACAATGGCTAAATGACGGAGGCGAACTCAAGGTGACGAAGCAAGCAAGGGTGGCGTTTTCCATAGGCAAGTACCAAGATGAGGTGGTTTGTGATGTCGTACCAATGCACGCGGGACATTTGCTATTGGGGCGTCCTTGGCAATTTGACCTGCGAGTAGTCCACGACGGCTATACAAACCGATATTCATTTAAGCACCTTGGAAGGAATGTTACATTAGCTCCTCCCACACCGAAGCAAGTGCATGAAGACCAACTCAAGATGAAGCAATCTATTGATCGAGAAAAAGAAAAAGAGAAAAACAAAAAGAGTGAAAAGAAAAAGAAAGAAAAGAATGAGGAGAGTGAGATAAAAACAAGAGTGACAAAAGAAAAAGAGCAAGAGTGTGAAAATAAAAAAATAAGTGTTTTTGCTAGAAAAAGAGAGATTCGAAAATTGATGTTGGCAAGGCAACCTATCTTTGTACTTATGTATAAAGAGTGTTTATTGGAAACTAACGAACTTGACAATACTTTGCCTACTCCTATCGTTTCTTTGTTGCAGGAATTCGGAGATGTTTTTCCTGAAGAAGTGCCAAATGGCCTACCTCCCATTCGAGGAATCGAGCACCAAATCGATTTTGTGCCCGGTGCTGCAATTCCAAATAGGCCAGCATATAGAAGTAATCCTGAGGAAACGAAGGAATTAGAAAAGCAAGTAGCCGAATTAATGGAGAAGGGCTACATCCGTGAAAGCTTAAGTCCGTGCGCGGTTCCGGTATTGTTGGTTCCTAAAAAGGATGGATCCTGGCGAATGTGCGTTGACTGCCGCGCTATCAACAAAATCACAATAAAATATCGCCATCCTATTCCCCGCCTCGACGACATGCTTGATGAACTTAGTGGAGCCCAATTGTTTTCGAAGATCGATTTAAAAAGTGGGTATCATCAAATTAGAATGCGGGAGGGAGACGAATGGAAAACTGCGTTCAAAACTAAATATGGTTTGTATGAATGGTTGGTAATGCCATTCGGACTTACCAACGCTCCGAGTACTTTCATGCGTCTCATGAATTATGTTTTACGTTCGTTCATTGGAAAATTCTGTGTTGTGTATGTTGATGATATTTTAGTCTATAGCAAGAGCTTGGAAGATCATATTCAACATCTACGTGCCGTGCTTGAAGTCTTATGAAAAGAGGTACTTTATGCCAATTTAAAGAAATGTTCTTTTTGCACTAATGAAGTTGTTTTTCTAGGCTTTGTGGTAAGTGCTCGTGGATTAGAAGTTGACCAAGAAAAGGTCAAGGCGATCAACGAATGGCTGCGTCCAATGAACATCAGCCAAGTGAGGAGTTTTCACGGGTTGGCAAGCTTCTATCGAAGGTTTGTGCCTAATTTTAGTTCTGTAGCTGCCCCCTTGACAGGTATAATTAAGAAAAATTCTCCTTTTGTGTGGACTGATGAACAAGAAAATTCTTTTAATAAGCTTAAAGAATGTCTAACTAATGCACCATTGTTGTCTTTACCTGATTTTAACAAAACATTCGAGATAGAGTGTGATGCTTCAGGTATCGGCATTGGCGCTGCTTTGATGCAAGATGGACGGCCTATTGCATACTTTAGTGAAAAGCTTAACGGAGCTACGTTGAATTATCCAACGTATGATAAGGAACTATATGCATTGGTCCGAGCTCTTGAAACATGGTAACACTATTTATGGCCGAAGGAATTCGTAATTCATTCGGACCACGAGGCTCTAAAGCATTTGAAGGGACAAACCAAGCTCAATAAACGTCATGCCAAGTGGGTGGAGTATTTGGAGTCATTTCCGTACGTGATCAAGTATAAAAAGGGTAAGGAAAATGTTGTAGCCGACGCCCTATCACGAAGGTACGCACTTGTCAATTTAATGGATTCCAAATTGCTTGGTTTAGAATTTATCAAAGATCTTTATAAATCTGATGCTGACTTTGGTGAAATTTATGAGTCTTGTTCGCATGGTGCTTGTGAAAAGTATTTTCAGCATGAGGGCTATTTATTTCGTGAAGGCGAGCTTTGTGTGCCTCAAAGTTCTGTGAGAAACGTCCTTGTAGAAGAAGCTCATAGCGGAGGACTTATGGGCCACTTCGGAATTGCTAAAACTTTAGCAATATTGCATGAACATTTCTATTGGCCCAAAATGAAATGTGACGTAATAAGGAAATGTGATCGTTGCATCACTTGTAAGAAGGCAAAGTCACGAATCAAACCGCATGGATTATACACCCCGTTGCCTATTCCTGATGCTCCGTGGGTAGACATTTCAATGGACTTCGTTCTGGGCCTTCCAAGAACCAAAAGAGGGAGAGATTTAATATTTGTTGTTGTAGACCGTTTTTCAAAAATGACCCATTTTATACCTTGTAATAAAACTGATGATGCTACTAACGTTGCTAGTCTGTTTTTCAAGGAAGTTGTTAGGTTGCATGGGATCCCTCGAACCATTGTCTCTGATCGCGACACAAAGTTTCTAAGTCATTTTTGGAGGACGTTGTGGGGGAAATTGGGCACCAAACTTCTATTTTCGACGACATGCCACCCTCAAACGGATGGCCAAACCGAAGTAGTCAACCGTGTGCTATCAACTTTGCTTCGAGCTATTTTGAAAAAGAATTTGAAGATGTGGGAAGATTGCTTACCTCATGTGGAGTTCGCATACAATCGAACCGTTCATTCTGCTACGAAATTTTCTCCTTTTGAGGTAGTATGCGGTTTTAATCCCATTACTCCTCTTGATTTGATTCCTATGCCTTCTAATGAATTAGTACATGTAGATGGCAAAAAGAAGGCCGAATTTGTTAAACAATTGCACAAAAATGTTAAGGATAATATTGAGAGGAGAACCGAACAATATGTTCGAGGGGCATATAAAGGGCGCAAACGAGTCGTGTTCGAACCCGGTGACTGGGTTTGGATCCACATGCGCAAAGAACAGTTTCCCGATCAAAGGAAATCCAAGCTTCAATCAAGGGGTGATGGCCCTTTTCAAGTATTGGAACGGATCAATGACAACGTCTACAAGATTGACCTACCGGGTGAGTATGCAGTGAGTGCAAGTTTTAACATTGCTGACCTTTCTCCTTTTGATGTAGGTGACGATTCGAGGACGAATCGCTTCGAACAGAGGGAGGATGATATGAGCTCGCCCATGAAGATAGGTGCCGAATCCATGGAGTTGCCTTTGGGGCCAATTACTCGAGCATGTGCCAAGAAGTTCCAAGATGCTGTAGCAAGCTATATTGCTCGATTGTGGAGTGATGGGTTGATTGCCCATAAAACGCCCAGCTCAACTAGCTTGATTCGCAATTTCCTACAAGCTGATTTTAGCTTGTGTCAGCTCAATTTAGCTCAATTCGGCACTTAATTAGTTCAAGGAGCTGATTAAATTTATTTTTAATAAATTTAATTAGTTGTGTTAGTTTAGAATCAGCTCAAATCATTTAATTAAATAAATGTGTCTTAATCTGGACATTTTTAATTCAGCTTATTAAATATGTTTTATATTAGTACATGCCTTTAATATGTCCATATTAAGTCATAAATTAAATGTGTTTAGTTTAATTACAAAGTTTTAATGTGTCTTGACTAAGACAAATTTATTAGTGGCTGCTAATTAATTTGTCTTAGCCGAATTAATGTGCAGAATTTTAATATGTCCAGCTGCTGATTTCATGAGTATTAAACTTGTCCTAATCACATTTATTTGATGTTTTTTTCAGCTAGCTTAATGGCAAAGAAAGCTCATAAAGAAGGAGCATGTATTTGGGCACATGCATGGACGGCATTTAAAGTGCAGCTGCCTTGTGTTTCCAGCTGACTTTTCGTGCAGCTCAATGGACTTCTAGCTGCTGTTTTTGAGCTTCTCCAAGGGCCAATTTCGTGGAGAGCAATGGCCAAAGAGTGCCTCATAAATTCCAGCAGCCAATTCATGTGGAGGCTATTCATATTCGGCCAAAGAAGCATAATTTTTGAAGCTGTCCATTTCTCTTCTCCATAGCAGCAATTAAGCTCTTTTAAAACATTAACCGAATGTGAATTTTCTCCATTAAAGGGGCCAGCCGAATCATCTTTTTCTAGAAGGTTAATTTTCAGAATTTCATCACATGAATGTAACTAGGAAATTTCTAGGAAGTTTCCTTAAGAAACTTAAGGCATAAGGATCTGATTAGATAGGCTATTCGACTGCCTTAGTCAAGCTATAAATAGGTCATGTAATTCACATTTTGAGGTTAATGAACAATTTGATAGCTTTGCTAAATTGTGAGGTTGTTTTCAACTCTCGTTATTCTCCAAAAACTTGTGAGACTTATCAAACATCTTTGTGGCGTCAAACTTGTTTTTGTTTCTTCCCGAACTTATCACTTTAATCCCAAAAGTGTGGCGTTCGATTCATACTAAGGTTCCTATCACCATTGATAGTGGGTCGAAGTTTCTTTCCATTTAACAAACCTTCCATCCATCCTTACCAACCTAAGCATTCTCCTAAGTTACGGGTTAACACATTCCTATTGTGTTAGTTCGGCTTTCGAATCCTTAGCCAAATTGCTTCCATTGTTTTCTAATTCATTTCCTAAACCAACAAAACCTTTTTGAGCCTAAATAAACCTCTTTCTTCTAGCCTATTTTGTAAAGCCTCAATTTACTCCTAATTCACGATCGGGCGATCTTTACGACTCAATTCGATCTCGAGGTGAGGGCGTATCACATATGCAACCTAAGCAGAATATCATATGTATGCATGTCACATCCATAAAACTTACATTCTACACCTAAGGGTAGTTTGGTCATTTTTTCCCTAGGGGCATTTCGATAATTTTCCCATAATTATGTTTTTTACTTACCTTGGCCCGTTAACGAGTCCCGTGAGCTAAGATGAATGAACACTATGCGCCAGGTAGGATTCCAAAGAAGAGGAGGTGAGTCATTAAGACTGCTTAAGTACCAAGCTCTCCCTAGATCCAATCCTAGACATGCATATACCAGTTGCCACACCTTAACCCTTTGACTTGTCCACGGTCACGATATATTAATTAAGTCTTATGTGGATATCATATACTAGGCCCAAAACCCCTTACAAGGCCCAAACAATTTCACATACCTGTATCTGGCCCATTAAGCCCAATCATATTTATATGGCCCATTAGGCCCAAATCACTGTATATGGCCCATTAGGCCCAAATCACATTTATGTGGCCCGTTAGGCCCAGTCATATTCATATTCATGCTCACATACAAATTCCTATCACATGGCATCAATATTCAGTTTTTTCCTAATATGGGCCCAACAGTCCATCGGGCCCATTTAGCCCATTTCGGCCCATACGGCCAAATACAACCCAAGTCCACGAAATCACCCGTGGGTCTCAGGCAACCTATCAGTCTCTCCCTTACGAATGTTCACGCACTCGTAAGACTACCGTAGCCAAACTTTCAGCTTTTCGGCATTTTAGCTTTTCGGCTTTTTGGCATTTTAGCTTTTGTCGATACATAATGTGTGTGCAGTGCATGTAAAGACCTGGTAAGCAAGCGTGCTGTGATTCTCTTAGTCCAAACGTACAAATGATATCACCTTTCCATTAATCGTATGCTTAATACTTATCCTTACTAAAACTGAAACCTCACATTAACCTTACCTTGCGCGATCAACCCTTTCTTAAATCACTAACCACGATCAACTCCTAGATCAAAATGCAAACACCTAAAGAGAAATTCAGTAGAGAGCTAAGATCCTAGATCCGATACTAATTCCACTAGATTCGGTCAAAGAGTATTCAGCCCTTGGGAGATTTGGCTTTTTGGCTTTTCAAACTTAGTATGAAGAATAAGGTTTATTTGGTACAGATTAAAGAAGAAGAGTAGAAGAAGAAATCGGCTAAGTAAAACAAAGAAAATTATGTAGAGAAGAATAGAAATCGGTAGGAAGAAAAGAAAAAAAAACAAAAGGGGTTTCGGCTTTTTGGATCTTGAAAAGAAAAGGGTTTTTGGATTATAGAGAAAGGGGTTTCTGGTAAAAGGTGAAGAAGAATTTCGGTAGTAGCCTGGCAACCCTGTATTCGACCCCTATTTATAGCCCTTATAGCTAAATTTTCTATGCCCAATTCCCAATTCGACTCCATCGCTTCTCCCTTCTCATCTACTCGTTTTTCTCCCTGATAACCCCTTGATCCTTTCCTTAATTTTCTCTTCTGAACACTCCCCTTAGAGTCCATCTTCGCGCCACTTCCATCCTTCTAGAAGGCCAAAATTAAACTTCTAAAACACAAAACTAAGATTTGAACCTTGGACCTCCTTGCTAGCTACTAACGCCACCTCCCTGCACTCTAAGTGGCGTCACTTAGCCACTCTTCCACAAGGCTTTTTGATGCTATTACTCCCCTATTTTTATTTAAAAGCCCACCTACTTGCCAACCCTAATTATTTTAATAATTAAACTATAATTTTATTTATTCCTAGGTTCAAACTCAAACCTTAATTAAGACTTACTATAATTATTACATGGCTAGGAACATAAAACACATTTTTTATCAAAATCTAAAACAAAAAAGTTTGAGATTTCGGGATTTTTGGAGTGTTACACTTAAAGTGGCTAACTCCTAGCTTAAAGATTCGATTTTGGTCACTTAGCCTGATATATAGCAAGAGTTTCACTTTCTCAAATAAATCACAAAAATAGAACAAAGAAAGTTTAGGCAGACAAATATGCAGAAACTCATACTTTAAGAATCTCAATTGGACAGGCGGATCGACACATGGAAATTTTGTACAAAATTCAAAGATTTCTCTTGAAGGGCAAAATCAAACAGATTATTCATTGTATGCAAAAACCTTTGAACACATATGCCGAACAAAGAAATTGTGAACATGCAACTTTTCAAATGTTCAAATCCATCATAGTCCAACACATCAAAATTTTTATGTAGAAAAATTTTATCACACACATACAAGATTTGCATATAGGCTGAACCAATCCAATAGAAGGATAAGATATGTCATAAGACAATCTTTTCTTGGATCTTTTTGAAACAAGGCCATTAACATCAATAGGTGGACAACGACTAACCAAATCAAAATATGGATACCTTTCAGAAATTAAGTCATCAAAACCTTTATTAACAGTTTTTAAATCAAATGATCATGACTCGATAATCATAGAGTCCTTACCTCGCTTGCCTTCAGACACAAGTGGGCAGTTGTCATTCTTGTTCTTACCTTTCTTGTTCAACCAAAATTGTTGCTAGTTGGGAAGGTATTGAAGCTGGAATTGGTCATACGGATTTTTAAAAACCTGGGAAGAGATATCACAAGAAAAACTAACAGGTGGGTTAGTGGAAACAATCCTTGCTTGCTCACTAACATCTTTTCCACTCGAATCTTTTTCTTTGGAAACACTCGTTTATTTTACCTCAATTTCTTTTTCCACTATTTTTCTTTTGATCAAACTCTTTTTTTTTCATTCTCTTTTTCAATCTCATTTTGTTTCCTCTCTTCCTCTTTTTCTTTCATTTCTTTGTTTCTTTCCTCAATTTCATTCAAAGGTCTTCTCATTTTCTCTCATAATCTTTTCTTGCCTCTCTTGTCTTTTGATCTCTTTTTTCTTTTCATCTTTTTATTTTCTCGTTTTCTTTTTACAAGAGGTTACAAAAGATTCAGGAGAATAATCATTTTGTTCAAAAGAGGAAAAATCATTTACATATGATTCATGAATAATCCTTCGTGAAGATCTCTCCGTGGATGTCTTCTTTGGAGTTCTTGAAGAGGAGTATCTTTCATCTCGCACATCTTCTCGGAAGGATTCAAAATCAAAATCGACTTCTCTTCATCTCAAATTCCTTGATGAAAAGGTGATACGATCGCGACCTAGAGTGCATCAAGTTCGAGCAAGGACTCAATGGTGCTGCCTCAAGGACCAATTATGCGAGCTCGAGCTAAGCAATTCAAGGAGGCCATTTCGGCCTTATTTAATCAAGTGTGGGGCGAGGCTTTGGTTGGAGAAATAGATCGAGTTGGGACCAGCTTAATAAAGTGTCCTTGCAACATTTTGCAAACTAATTTCAGCTCAATTTCCGCTCCTTGAACCCGTTCCAACTAAATTGAACTTTTATTTATTTCTTTTAGCTTTGCATTTAGTTTGCATTTTAATACTTGCATTTAAGCCTCTTAGTTTAATAAATGAGTTGCTGGTCATTAATACAACTCATCTTAGTTTAATTAAATGAGTTTATTTGACGAATTTAATTTAATGAGTTGCTTCTTTAATTAATCTAGTTACTAGATTAATTTATTGGTGCATGAGTTAAAGTTCATTAAATACTTCTTTTAATTAACTAGTTGTTGGAATAAATGATGCATAAGTGTGTGTTCATTTATTTACGTAGTTGTTAATTTGTTTAAAGCTTAATAATTAAATAAATGTGACGGTTACATATGTTTTAATTGCAGGTGACTTTTCAATTCACAAAGGCTGTTACGCATTCAATAAAGGAGACTTTTCAAGTTATTTTGGTTACAAAAGAGGGGGCTGTTATAAAGGAAGCATTAAGCATCATTAAAAGAGAGTTTAAAGGAGCATTTCATGTCCTTTAAAATCTGGTAGCAGCTTGTTCAAATACCCCAACGTTTTTTTTGCTACTTAATGGACAATTTATGCATTGCAAATTTCATTAAAGTGGCTGGAGTCTATTCAACTAGCCAAAGGGAAAATCAAGAGTCATTTTTCAAGCCTTTAAGGACATTAATTCAGCTAGTTGAAGAGAGAAGTTATTGACTCTAGAATTTCAAAAGTCTTTAATTTATAATTAGCCCTTTAATAGCCCTTTAATAGCACTTTACTATGTGACCATTTGGCTAGCTCATTTTAGCCTTATAAATTCTTGTAACCAAGCCTTTTGGGAGACTACTTTTTGGAATATTTTTGTTAATGATATTCTGCCAAATTTGTGAGGCAAACTTTTCTCTGTTTTCGTTCAAAGATTTGTTGGCTACCTAGTGTTCTAGTTGTGTCATCCATTTTCTTTGTTGAAAACCGAACTTATCACTACTCGTAGTGTGGCGTTCAAACATACCAAGGTTCCTACTTTGCTAAGTAGCGGGTCGAGGTTCTCATATTCTCCATCTGACCACCTTGAAAACTTATAAACATTTGGGTCAATATTTTCTAATATTGGTTCGTGTTTGTTTTTGAGATCATTTTCATTTCCATTCCATTCCATCTTTTCGTTTCATTATAATCAAACCTACAAAATCCATAAACCCATCTACATAAACTTCATATCCATAAACCCATTTTTGAATCCTTTTACATAGCTTCCGCCATTATTTACGTTAAAACATCCTTTTAAACAAATCGAACGCTATTCCTTCGTAGACGATCGGGCAAACTCACATACGACTCGACTCACCCCAAGGTGGATCGTATCATTTGGTATCAGAGCTACAAAAATGAGGAGTACGAGCATTCAAAATTACTCCATGAATAGTCTGTGACTCATCAAGTAAGTTTCAAAAAAAATTGAAAAAAAAACAAAATCTGAAAATTTGAACATAGTTTTACTCCTTCTCCATTTTTCAATCCTGAAACTTTTACCCTCTCATCCACTTCCATCCTTGACCTTTTCGCCACACTATACCCGAATTAATTTCTTTCTTGTAAGCTTACCCAGTTTTAAATCAAATCATCCTTTGTTACCCATTTGAAATCGACCACCTAGATTAAGGTTAAGCCTTGGTGAATCTGCTTACGAAATCACGAGAAAGGTAAAGAGAGGTAAAAGGCACGAGTGTTGTGAGAGCATTAGAGTGTTGAAAAAGCTGATCTTGAGTGCAAACACGAGTGTGAGTGCCATTCAAATTTTATTGTGAGTGACTAGTGAGGTTTGTGGTAAGGTATTCATTTTCTGTTTTGTTTTATTCATTTTTCTTTTCATCTATTAATCATGTCTCGAGAAGAGTTTTCAGCCTTTGAATTTCAATATTTGTTGAAAGAGATGGAGTGCATGCTTGATCGAAAAATCAAGCTTGTCCAAGAAAAGCTAGACCATCGAGCAAGATTTCAACGAAAGCAAATTGTTCCAAGTCAGAAAAAGGAGTCAAGAACATCACGGAGACACACATCTGATGACTACTCGAGAAGAGAGTTCTATCGTGATACCTATTCGACAAGAAATTCGAGTAGAAAGAAAGAAAGCTTCGAGTCTAAGGTCTTTCGAGATAACGAATGAGGGAGCCCAAGTAACTCTTCGTATGCATCCACGAAGACTCATTCTCGAAGAATTGATCGTGAACTCTATCTAAATGATTTCACATCTTTCGAACAAAATACTTATCATGCTGATTCACTTGTATTATCTTCAAGTTGTAAAGAAAAAATGAAAGAAAAAGAAATGAAAGAGAGGCAAGAGGCGAGTAAGAGAGAAAATGAGAGATTCTTGAAAGAGATTGAGAAAGTCATTGAAAAAGCCGTTGGAAAAGAAGAAGACGAAAAGCAAAAAGAGATCAAAAGAAAAGAGAGGCAAGAAAAGATTATGAGAGAAAATGAGAGAATCTTGAATGAAATCGAGAAAAGAAACAAAGAAATGAAAGACAAAGAAAAAGAGATTGAGAGTGAAAAAGAAAATGAGATTGAAAAAGAGAATGAAAAAGAGTTTGAGAGAGAGAAAGAATGTGAACAAGAAAAAAGAGTGGAAAAAGAAATTGAGATAAAAGAAACGAGTGATTCAGAAGAAATAGAATCGAGTGAAAATGATGTTAGTGAGCAAGCGAGGATTCTTTCTACTAACACTTCTGCTCGATTTTTTTTGTGATCTTTCTTTTCAGGTTCCTAAAAGTCCGTGCGACCAAATCCAACTCCGATACCTTCAAAATGAGAGGCGTTTTCAGTTGTTTGAAAAAGGTAAGTTCGTGGACGACCGCCACCCATAGGAAATCGAAGGTAAGGAAGGTAAGGAATCTTTGTTTATCGAGTCAAGGCTGCCTGATTTAAAAATTACTCATAAAGGTTTTGATGGCATAACTTTTGAAAAATTTCCATCTTTTGATTTGGCTAATTGTTGTTCATATATTAATGTTAACGATGTTGATTCAAAAGATGCCATGAAGATTCCGTCTTATGACATGTTTTATAACGACAATTCTGTTAATTCTGTTGGATTGGTTCATCCTGTGCAAATTGTGAATGTGTGTGATAGTAGTTTTTCATGTTTTGATTTGTTTGATTATAAAAATTCTTTGAATTCATCTTTCTGTTTAAACGTGCCTATTCAAATGATTTGTGATGGATTTGAATTTTTGAAAGGTCGCATGATCACAACTTCTTTGCTCGATATATACGTTAAAAGTTTTTTGCATGAAATAATTGATCTGTTTGACTTTGTTCTTCAAGATAAATCTCTAAAATTTTGTGCGAGATTTCCATGCTTTGATCTATCTGTTCGAGTAGAAATTACGATGCACGATTGTTCGAGTATTTGCATGTTTAAGTTTCCTTTGATTTACTTCCATGATAACATTTTGCATCGTTTCTTTGGTGATAAAATGAATATGCTTGGTTGTGCCAATTTTTCAAGTTTAATTGAACGAGTGAAATTTGAATCATGCGATGAGTTGATTATATTCTCCTTATTTAACATGTTGTCTGCTAAATCAAATGACCAAGTTCGTATGTTCAAGCCTGGTATTTGCTACATGAATTCATTTTATGGAAACATTAAGCACTTTGCATCATTTGCATTCAAATTTTGTTTGCTTGATGTTCGAACTTTTGATAAGAAGGTGAAATTCAATGATTTGGGTTTCAATTTTGATTCGTTTACTAATTACCTTGTTTGGCCACATCTAAAATTTTCATTCCATTTTGAGAAGGTAAGATCGACTTATGCTTTGGGACTTGAATCAAATTTCAATGATGATTTATTTTTTTCTTTTCAGTCCATACCTCCTATTGAAACTAACCTTTTACATTTTTGTGAATGTAACCCTTTAAAAAGCACGAGCTGTCATGGTGCTTCGTCACCCACCCAAGTTGATCGAGATAAAAGGTTTGTTTTACATTATCTGTCTGAAGAGAGAAGATTTATCTTGTTTGAAAAAGGTAAAACTGAACATAAATTTTCTTTGATACGAGCTCGATTCGGATGATGTGACAAGTCGTATTATATTCCCGATCGAATTTAGATAGTGTCGATTTAGTTCAAAATTCAATAAGATGAGTTATATTGGTTTTAAATGAATTAGGAAGCAAAACGGGGATAAATGGTTTCCAATGAAACAAGTACGAACCCTTATTAACAAATAAGGACCCGGGCTTAAAGGTTTCAAAGAAAAGGAAAGAAATGGTAGATAAAACCGAGACCCTCTATTTAGCAAAATAGGAACCTTCGGTGATACGACCCGCCCCCGGGAACGGCTATTGTTTCAGCCTACAAGCGAGGCTCATCGTGTTTGCAAGTTCTACGTAGCTCAATTTTATTTTGTGGAGCTTCAATTAGCTTGTTTCCAGCTCTTTACAACCTCAATGAGCTCGAACTAGCTCAATAAACTCATTTTAGTTTCCTTTAGTTTTGCATTTTTTATTTTGCTGGAATAAATTTTAGTTAATTTAGTTTAAGCTAATTAACTAATTTAACTAGGTGTTAATTGTGCCTTTAAGTCATTTAATGTGTCTTATTATTTTCGGCATTAATAAGTTGAGTTAATTAATTTGTCTTGATCTAGTTAAATTAAAGATGTCTTGATTTTATTTAGTTTGTCTAAATTTATACATGCATTAAATCTGTCCAGCCGAATTTATGTGTCATGTTTATTAATATTCAAGTTGTCACAATGTTAATTAGGATGTTCACATTATGTTTTTAATTAAGTTCATTTGTCTTATGTAGGTGCACCCGAATTTGAAGATACATTGGGCAGATTCATGCATGTAGATTCAATGAATGTGAAGGTACATCCCTTTGGACGGCACATGCATGTAAGGAATTAATGCAAGGTGCATGCATAGAAAGGTTCAATGGACGGCAATCAAGAGGCATTTGCATGTTCATGATGGTCATTCATGTATTTGAAGATTCATGGATCAAATTAATGATGGACCATGCATTGGACGGTTCATGTATTGATCATGTGTTCACACCTTGTGTTCACACCATGATGACCATTCAGTTGGATGTTCACACACAAGAGTCTACTCAAGCTCCTTGTTCACACCAAGTTCGATCCTTCATGAAGCTTCATTTAATTAAGCCACTCATGGTGAAACAACATGAATTAAAGGCTCCATTAAAGGAGTCAGCCGAATCTAGCCATGCATGCATGAAGAACATTTATCCAAGTACATCAATGCATATTCATGAAGCTAACCACTCACCTCCCATTCGGCCGAACATGGACAAGAACATCATTGGACATTTTTCTAGAAGTTTCATGTTTTAATTAGGTACATTACTTAATTGTTAAGTTCATGAATGGACTATTCGGCTAGCATAAGATACTAGTATAAATAGTTGGTTATTTTCAATTGTAAGGGACTTTGGCCATTTTGATAATATATTGAAGATTTGTGAGATTTTCTTCTCTCAATTTCGTCAAAGACTCGTTGGCTTATCTACTAGTTAGTGGCGTCAACCTTGCTCTTTGCAAAACTCGAACTTATCACTTTCAACCCAAAGTGTGGCGTTCATTTGATACCGAGGTTCCTATCTTTGATAGATAGTGGGTCGAGGTCCTTTTTCATCCGTTTCATCCCCCTTAAAGACATATAAGATTCGGGTCAACATTTTCCTTAGTGTTGGTTCATTCTTGTTTTTAAGCCTTTCTTTCCATTCACCTTAAACCGAAAAATTCCCTACCTTTAATATTTGTTTTTCCTTCTTCTTAGCCGAAATACCTTACCAACCAATTCCTTTTTAACCTTAAATGAACCATAAACATCTTCATTGAACAAATATAACTCTTTGATTCAAGACGAACAAAACTTCATCGTTTGGACGATCGAGCAACGAAAACGACTCGGATTCATCAACGAGGCCGGGGCGTATCATTCGGTATAGTTGGAACGCCACACCTTATGGTGATAAGTTCAAAACAAAGTCAGATTGACGCCACTCGTAAAGATAAGTCAATTGAGCTTTGAAGAATAAAGAGAGTGAATTGCCTCACTAAAATTATATTTCATTCAGAGATTTGTCAAAAAGTCCTTTTACAAGAAAAATAGAAACTATTTATAGACTTTCAACTAGTAGCCGAATAGACAAGTTCAAGACTTAATTTCTAAGCAAACATTGAACTAAAATTCAGCTTAACTTCATGAATATGGGCAATGTAGATTCGGCTAAATTGTGACCAACTATGAAGCTTCCACCTTAAGCAAATGGATCTTGGAGATGCATGTAGCAGCTACATTCAGCTAATGGGTTTAAATGAGCATTCAAGAGGCAACTCTTGCTGAAAAATTACCAATAATAAAGAGAGTACTTGAGCAGCCATATCAGGTGTGAATGGACGGTTTTGAAGAGCCTTAAGGTGTGAACACCTTGAACCGAATGGCCAAAAGATTTCTAGCAATGTGAAGGAAATAAATGGCAGCTTTGGATAATGAACAATCATCTCTTTGGCCGAATGGACACATAGAAAACTTAAAAATCAGCACACCAATTTTAATGCATTCCATGCATGTATCGTTAAGTGCATGAACCCAATATGCATGCATCTTCACATCCATTGAATCTTCATGCATGAATCTGTCCCATTTCACCTTCAAATTCGGCTGCACCTAAAAACACACATAAACTTAATTAATTTCAAGCAAATTCAGCTGAACTAAATTAAAGTATAATGTGAACGTCCTAAATAACATTGAGACAACTTAAATATTAACAAATCATAACACATAAATTCGGCTGGACAAATTTAAAACATGTAATAATTTAGACAAATTAAATGACATCTAGACACCTTTAATTCAGCCAAATCAAGACATATTAAACACTTAAATTAATTAAGACATATTTAAAAGCTGTAATGAAACTTATTTAAATGCTTATTTAAATGGTCTAAAATTCCAGCAGCAAATTAATTAGCTAGAACGAAATTCAGCTTCAAAGAAGTTGAATATGTTCAGCTCGTTTTTAAACTCCTTGCTATCATTTTCCTCAACCCGTTCCACCATTGCTAAAATAGCATCTTTGAATCGTTTAGCTCTAGCTCGCGTTATTGGACCAATGGGCAGCTTAATGGCTTCTTGTTCGTTCTCCATTTGATTCGTAGGCAAGCTCACATCATTCTTCTCTTCAAGATCGATAAGGTAAAGTTTACGAAAATTTTCAAATACCTTTACTCTATTCGAATGTTGTTGAAAATCTTTTTGATGGTTTGATGTTTGGAAATTGTTTGTACCTTGTTGTGATTGATTGTTGTCTTTGGCCTAGTAGTGATCCGTTTGTGTTGGAAAGTGATTACACAAATCATGTTGTTAATAAGCGAAAGAGTGATTTAGTTTCCAATTGGCCATGGTACACTTTGCGTGTACATTCCCATGAATTGTTATTTTTGAATAAACATATTGAAATGTTTTGGATGAGGAATAATGTGTTTAAGTGCCTGCCATCGTTTACAACCAATTATACCTTGATCCAACTTAGTCTTCATGTTTGCAACGTTGGTCTAACGAAACTCTTTGATAAATTTATGTATGCTTGCTTTGACCAATTGAGATTTTTGGCATATGTTCGATTAAATGAATTTTTTATGAACTATCGAACACATTTGAATCTGACTCCTTTGAGTTTCTTTTTATTGGCTGTGGTAAGAATTTTTGAGGTTTATGTGACATCTTCCATCCCATTTGATCGAGGAAAACCATGCATGAGTCAAAGTTCTCCCATGGACAAATGGCTCGACTTGAGGACAAGTCGCCTAAAAGAGGGGGGGAATGATACGATCGCGACCTGGAGTGCATCAAGTTCGAGCAAGGACTCAATGGTGCTGCCTCAAGGACCAATTACGCGAGCTCGAGCTAAGCAATTCAAGGAGGCCATTTCAGCCTTAGTTAATCAAGTGTGGGGCGAGGCTTTGGTTGGAGAAATAGATCGAGTTGGGACCAGCTTAATAAAGTGTCCTTGCAACATTTTGCAAACTAATTTCAGCTCAATTTCCGCTCCTTGAACCCGTTCCAACTAAATTGAATTTTTATTTATTTCTTTTAGCTTTGCATTTAGTTTGCATTTTAATACTTGCATTTAAGCCTCTTAGTTTAATAAATGAGTTGCTGGTCATTAATACAACTCATCTTAGTTTAATTAAATAAGTTTATTTGATGAATTTAATTTAATGAGTTGCTTCTTTAATTAATCTAGTTACTAGGTTAATTTATTGGTGCATGAGTTAAAGTTCATTAAATACTTCTTTTAATTAACTAGTTGTTGGAATAAATGATGCATAAGTGTGTGTTCATTTATTTACGTAGTTGTTAATTTGTTTAAAGCTTAATAATTGAATAAATGTGACGGTTACATATGTTTTAATTGCAGGTGACTTTTCAATTCACAAAGGCTGTTACGCATTCAATAAAGGAGACTTTTCAAGTTATTTTGGTTACAAAAGAGGGGGCTGTTATAAAGGAAGCATTAAGTATCATTAAAAGAGAGTTTAAAGGAGCATTTCATGTCCTTTAAAATCTGGTAGCAGCTTGTTCAAATACCCCAATGTTTTTTTGCTACTTAATGGACAATTTATGCATTGCAAATTACATTAAAGTGGCTGGAGTCTATTCAACTAGCCAAAGGGAAAATCAAGAGTCATTTTTCAAGCCTTTAAGGACATTAATTCAGCTAGTTGAAGAGAGAAGTTATTGACTCTAGAATTTCAAAAGTCTTTAATTTATCATGAAAGAGGCCTTACATGCACCGTCCCATACATTGAACCTATCATGCATGAACCTTGTTTAATTACTCTCCAAATTCAACTCACCTACAAAAACACATGAACCAAAATTAAATCACATAAAATTCAGCTGAACAAACATTAATATAATTTAGACACACTAATTAAACATAAATTAAATTAGACAAATTTTAATAAAGTCTTAACAAGACATATTAAATTCGGCCAAGACACATTTAAAACATGTAATAAGTCAAAACATAATTATAAGCTGTAGTAATTTAAGCTAAATTAATAAATTACTTAATTTATTCAGACATTAAAATAAATGAGTTGAAATAAACTTAAGCCAAGCTCAAACGAGCTAAATTAAGCTCATGTGAGCTAAATCGAGCTGGGAAAAACTAAGATTGAGCTTGTTGAGCTGAGATTGAGCTTCATCTTGCACTTGGGGCCCTCGTGTTTTAGGCCAATCATGATAGCAACGAGTGGTGCCACAACATGATGCGATTGAGATCACATCATACCCTCCCTCTTGAAGATGATTTGTCCTCAAATCGGGCCACTTGCTCGCGAAAATTTTTTTGAGATCACAAGCCCTTTTGTTCATGATCCAAAAAGTATTGTTTTTAAAACTCCAGGAACCACAAATGGTTTGAAAAGAAAATGATTTAGTTCCATGCCCTCCCTCTTTAGGAGGAAACCATTCCAAAGTGTCACCTACATAGAAATGGAACGAATTAGTGACACTAAAATTTATAAACTCAAACGATCTTTTCAGAATCTTATTCAAAATTAGAATGCATAATCCAATGCCAGGATCAAATGTAGAAGTGGATCTTACCTGTTCACAATGGTTTTCCATACTTGGTAATAAAGGATGCATCAGAATCAAATCAAATTTTTAATCAAAATTTATCAAGGAGTCCTCCAAATGATCATGTAATCTAAGTTCCACTCGATCAATCTTACTTAAACATGCAGAATTTATATAGCAAGGTAGATTTGAGACACCATCTTCAAATTCAAATGCACTAACCATTTTACATGCCATCGTCTTATCACATATTCGGATCAAAAGAAAATTAAACAAGCATGCCTTTAAACATTCATATGTCTTGATTTTGTTAAACAAAAATAAACAACATTCTCCACAATCAAAAATTTGATTTTGTCTTAACAAGTGATGTGATCCGGCCCAGGTTAATCGAGTCGTTTCACAAAGTTGCCCGATCGTCTACGAGGAGTAGTTGGAGTTGTCAAAATTGGGTGATTTAGGCTAAGGGTTGCGGAAGCTTTGAGAGGGTTTAGATGAGTGGTTTGGTGTTGATAAATTCGGTTTAGAATAGAAACAAGGTAGGTTAGAAAAAGGTAATTGATGGAGATGGAAAAATAAAACTTAAACGTCAAGAATGTTCAATACTAAAAAGTATTGCCCGGGTCTTATATTGCTTAAGGTGAAATTTGATGAAGGATAGAAGCGGACCTTGACCCGTTACCTATATGGAGGTAAGAACCAAAGGTATAGGAAGATGGTTGAACGCCACACCGATTCGGTGATAAGTTCAATGGAGTTCGGATTGACACCACTAGCAAGCTAGATAAGTCGTTTCGAGACTCGAACGAAAGAAGAGAGGAGGTAACCTCACAAGAACAAAAGTTCTATTAAGTTTAATTGATCAAATTCTGTAACCTTTTACAACAAACAAGTAAGCTATTTATAAGCCTAAAATGCCTATTGATATTCGGCATCTATGTTGTTCACACTAACTTAAATTCTGTTCACACAGGTATTTAACATGTTCACACAAATAGCATTAAAATCCAGTTCATGCTTGAAGATGGTACATGAATTGGCCGAACCATCATGATGCTTCACTTGATGCATTCATGCATCCTTAGCCTTGAAGAATCTCCATAATTCCATGAATGTGCAGCTCTTTAATGATCCTACATCTCCCTTGGCTGAATGAGGCATTAATGTGCCTAAAATACTTGAATGGTCATCTTGAAAATGCATGAATCATGCATGAAACGTCCCATGTATTTCCCCCCATAAATATGATCCATGAATCTTCAAATACATGAACTTTTAGCAACTCCCTCTTGCATGAACGTCCCAAATGCATGTGCTCCTTTAAATGCCATCCATTGAACCTCAATTGTGCATGCACACTCCCATACATTGAACCTATCATGCATGAACCTTGTTTAATTACTCTCCAAATTCAGCTCACCTACAAAAACACATGAACCAAAATTAAATCACATAAAATTTAGCTGAACAAACATTAATATAATTTAGACACACTAATTAAACATAAATTAAATTAGACAAATTTAATAAAGTCTTAACAAGACATATTAAATTCGGCCAAGACACATTTAAAACATGTAATAAGTCAAAACATAATTATGAGCTGTAGTAATTTAAGCTAAATTAATAAATTACTTAATTTATTCAGACATTAAAATAAATGAGTTGAAATAAACTTATGCCAAGCTCAAACGAGCTAAAGTAAGCTAAATTAAGCTCATGTGAGCTAAATCGAGCTGGGAAAAACTAAGATTGAGCTTGTTGAGCTGAGATTGAGCTTCATCTTGCACTTGGGGCCCTCGTGTTTAGGCCAATCATGATAGCAACGAGTGGTGCCACAACATGATGCGATTGAGATCACATCATACCCTCCCTCTTGAAGACGATTTGTCTTCAAATCGGGCCATTTTCTCAAAAAAAATTTTACATCGTCACCAGCCCCTTTGTCGATGGAGTTGACATAGTTGCTCCCAAAAACCTGCAAATCAGACATGCCTTGAGTAGGACACAATTTATGTTTATACCCTCCCTCTTTAGGAGGGAACCACTTCGAAGTGTCACCTACACAAAAATTAAATAGATTAGTGACACCATGGTTTATAAGTTCAAAAGGTCTTCTTAAGATCTTATGCAAAAATTGCACCAATGAACCAGTGCCGGGATCAAAAATAAAAATCGTTCTTACCTTTTTCTCCAATGGACACAAACCTAAATCACAAGTCAGTCGAAAAGCATAATCTCGAAAATCAAAATTGCAAAATCCAAACCCTTTTAACAAGAACAAAGAATAATAATCTCCGGGGTCAAAAACAAAGCTTCCTCTTGCTTGGCTTGACGTTAACTTAGGAATGTATATCCCGGGTTTAAAAACGCGATTTTCATTGATCGTTTCGCAACGCAACAAAAATTTCTTCTTCACCAAGACTTCACACATGTCAAGCAAATAGGAGTTAGGCATACATACATTTGAGCAATCAAACCCTTCATATTTCATTCGCACACGTAAACAAGAAAAGTTCACACCACAATTTAGATAATTCACATGATCATCACAAACACACAGATTAGATGTCAACTTTTCATCACACAATCCCAAATTTTGTTCGGGCTTACCTTGACTTACTTCTTGATCAATCTTGACAATGATAGGCTCATGAGCAGAAAGATATTTCACATTACTATGTAAAACACATTTATCAACAATCAAATTATGATTTCCAATCAGATCAAGATGAAAAACTTTCTCACAAACTAAGTCTTTGCTAATCTCGTCATCAAGAATCAAGTAAGATTGGGAAGACTCAAATACAGTAGATCCCTTACATGGCTTACCTTTAAGCACTTGTGGACTAGGGTCATCTACGATCTTACCTTTCTCGACTAATCGAAATCGTTTCTCCTTAGAAAAATATTGAAGTTGAAATTGATCGATGGGATTTTGAGAAACCTGAAAAGTAGAAACAAAACAAGGAAAATTCATAGGATGGTTAGTAACAACACTCCTTTCTTCTTCACTCTCGTTTCTTCCTTCAATCTCACTCTCTTTTTCGGTTTCCTTTTCTTTTTCGCACTCGTTTTTATTTTCAATCTCATTTTCAATTTTCTTTTCTATCTCACACTCATCCTCTTTTTCTTTCATTTCTTTTTCTTTTTCATTTTCTCGCTCACACTCTTTTTCTTTCTCACATGATGTTTCGATTTCATTACAAAAGTATAAATCATCAAAAAGAGAAACCTTTTGTTGAGAATAAGAAAAGGGTTCTTCACACAAATGGCAATCTTCTCTTTGTGATAGATCTTCCGTAGCCGAGTACTTTGACACTCTTGAAGCACGTTCGCCTCTTCGTAAATAATCCTTTGTAGATGAATAAATTGAGGCACTTGTAGAGACACGTTTACTTTTTCGTTTATCATCTCGGAAGGACTCAAACTCGGAGTTTGCTACTCTTGGTCTCGAACGCCTTGTTGAATAAACGTCTTGATAAGAGTTTCTTGTCGAGTAGTGTCGTCGGGATGATCTTAACTCCGTCTCATGACTCGATGAAATTTGCTTTTGTTGGGCTCTTGTCTCTATTCGATCCAATCTATCATGCAATTTATCAAAATTTGATTTCACAATTCTACGTATCTCTTGCTTCAAATATTGGAAATCTGATTCGGAAAATTCTTGTGACATTTTTTTTTAAAAAAAAAATGATTAAAATAAAATAGAAAGTAAATACCTCACCACAAAAATCTCACGTTTCACTCACAATGAAAATTGGATAACACTCCACTCGTGTTTACACTCTTTAATGGCTTTTTCTTTGATGTAAAACACACGTGCCTTTTACCTCTCGACCTCGTCTCACAATTTCGTAATTCGTCTCGATAGACTTAATTTGCTACTTGAGGGTCGGTTTCAAAATAGGTTACAAAGGAATGATGTGGGTGTAGGGTAGGCTAAACAAAATAAAATCAAGGCTAAGTGTGGCGTTGGGATGGGTAAATAATGCTAGGAAGGGAAACTTGATGATCGGAGCAAATAAGAGAGAAAAAAATAAAAACTCGCAAGACTTTTCACTTTTTTTTTAACTTGATTTTTTTGGTCACCCTTTTTTTTTGCTCGATTTTTTTTTCAATTTTTTTTTGAATTTTTTTTCAATCAATTTTTTTTCGAATTTTTTTTTGATTTTTTTTGTTACTCCAATACAATAGTAAGCTAAATACAAGGGAAAAAAAATTAAATTACAACTCAAATTTTTTTTTGATTTTTTTTTCACGTTTCGAACCTACTTGCGGCCTTATTACGAACGTCGGCGCTCCTCGTTTTAGTAGCTCTGATACCAAATGATGTGATCCGGCCCAGGTTAATCGAGTCGTTTCACAAAGTTGCCCGATCGTCTACGAGGAGTAGTTGGAGTTGTCAAAATTGGGTGATTTAGGCTAAGGGTTGCGGAAGCTTTGAGAGGGTTTAGATGAGTGGTTTGGTGTTGATAAATTTGGTTTAGAATAGAAACAAGGTAGGTTAGAAAAAGGTAATTGATGGAGATGGAAAAATAAAACTTAAACGTCAAGAATGTTCAATACTAAAAAGTATTGCCCGGGTCTTATATTGCTTAAGGTGAAATTTGATGAAGGATAGAAGCGGACCTTGACCCGTTACCTATATGGAGGTAAGAACCAAAGGTATAGGAAGATGGTTGAACGCCACACCGATTCGGTGATAAGTTCAATGGAGTTCGGATTGACACCACTAGCAAGCTAGATAAGTCGTTTCGAGACTCGAACGAAAGAAGAGAGGAGGTAACCTCACAAGAACAAAAGTTCTATTAAGTTTAATTGATCAAATTCTGTAACCTTTTACAATAAACAAGTAAGCTATTTATAAGCCTAAAATGCCTATTGATATTCGGCATCTATGTTGTTCACACTAACTTAAATTCTGTTCACACAGGTATTTAACATGTTCACACAAATAGCATTAAAATCCAGTTCATGCTTGAAGATGGTACATGAATTGGCCGAACCATCATGATGCTTCACTTGATGCATTCATGCATCCTTAGCCTTGAAGAATCTCCATAATTCCATGAATGTGCAGCTCTTTAATGATCCTACATCTCCCTTGGCTGAATGAGGCATTAATGTGCCTAAAATACTTGAATGGTCATCTTGAAAATGCATGAATCATGCATGAAACGTCCCATGTATTTTCCCCCCATAAATATGATCCATGAATCTTCAAATACATGAACTTTTAGCAACTCCCTCTTGCATGAACGTCCCAAATGCATGTGCTCCTTTAAATGCCATCCATTGAACCTCAATTGTGCATGCACACTCCCATACATTGAACCTATCATGCATGAACCTTGTTTAATTACTCTCCAAATTCAGCTCACCTACAAAAACACATGAACCAAAATTAAATCACATAAAATTTAGCTGAACAAACATTAATATAATTTAGACACACTAATTAAACATAAATTAAATTAGACAAATTTAATAAAGTCTTAACAAGACATATTAAATTCGGCCAAGACACATTTAAAACATGTAATAAGTCAAAACATAATTATGAGCTGTAGTAATTTAAGCTAAATTAATAAATTACTTAATTTATTCAGACATTAAAATAAATGAGTTGAAATAAACTTATGCCAAGCTCAAACGAGCTAAAGTAAGCTAAATTAAGCTCATGTGAGCTAAATCGAGCTGGGAAAAACTAAGATTGAGCTTGTTGAGCTGAGATTGAGCTTCATCTTGCACTTGGGGCCCTCGTGTTTAGGCCAATCATGATAGCAACGAGTGGTGCCACAACATGATGCGATTGAGATCACATCAACAAGCCAACAAGATTCACACGTCTCGTTTTCAAACTTAGTGACAAAGCATCATACAAGCAACGATTGTTTACTTGGTCATTCAAACAAAATTTACAATGCTTGCCTTCTCTCAAAGATGAACCAGAATAGCGAACTCCAGGGTTGAACACACGATATTGTTCACTCGTTCCAAAATGCAGTGTGAATTTCTTAATTACCAACAATTCTGATACGAGTCATAAAGGCCCAATCAAAGTTCAAGAACGTGCTGGGCTCAAATTGCCACAAGGCCCAATAACAAGATCAAAGGCCCGACAAATGCGGTCCAAACTAAATGGGACCATTCAAGAGCTTTTTAGCAAGGCCTTAGATGCATACACGAGAGAACAAGAAAATCAAGATTCACTTTCTTGTTTTCAAGAAAATCAAGAAACCGAATCTTGGCCCAATTTTGCTGTTCGAAGAGATTTCAAGAATCAAGAAAATCAAGATTTCAAATCTTGGAAATCTTGGTCCAAGAAACCAAATCTTGCAGCCAAAACGCATTGGATCTCCATTACGAGCGTCAACGACCCAATTTTGGTAGGAGATGGATCACGAGCCCAAATTCTTGAAGGCGAGGCCCAATAACCAAAATCCAGCCCAATCAAGAAATTTCTTCATACTTAGTTGAAAATCAGGCCAAAATGTCAAAGGGCCCAGTTCGTAAACATCCTACTTGTTTAATTTAATTTTTTAATCTTTAGGAGAATTACATGTAAAATTCGGCCCAAAACAGCCCATATAAGTGCATGGCCGAATTTACCTTGTTATTTTATTAATTAGGTTTAATTTTTATTAGTTACTTGTGAGATTAGGATTTGTTGGAGGCCTATATAAGCATTGGCCAGCCACCCTTTGTAAACACATCTTATTATTATTTTTCTATCAAATTTTAGATTTGTTGAGTGCAGAATTTTCTTTGGGGTTTTCTCCAAGAATTCTCTCTTGAGTTTTCTTTAGAAGTTGTTTTAACAATCTTTGGATTGTGGAAGCCATCTTCAACCTTCTTCTTGCCATCGATATTCTTTGGAGGGGAGATTAGAGCTGTTTGAAGGAATTTGTGAATTCTTTCGGGAATTCAAGGGTTCTTAGGACTTTTCTTTATTTCTTGCTGTTTCGATTTGTTTCTTTATTCCTACTTGTGCCGATTCATTATCTAATCTTTTTGCTGTTCTTGCTTGTGTTTCAGCTTTGTTTAACTCCAAGATCCTTCCATTCAATCGGTCTATTTTTGGGCAGTAAAGTTTCGAACCAAAATCCCTAAATCCTAGGGTTCTTATCGATTAATACATTCTGATTTTGGGGAAATCAAGTTGCTGGAATTTGGGGTTTTTATTATCGGTTTGTTCTTGGGCAGATTCGGCTTGTGGGATTTCACTATTGGAGTTCGATTTCATCTTCTTGAACTCCGAATACATTTATTCATTCGTTCTTTGTTCCTTGCTGCTCCTTTAATTGAATTTGGGGATTTAATTTCAGATCTGATTAGTTTAATCTTGTTCTTTGTTTTAATTTTCAGATCTGTTCGTTTAGAGTTTTCGTAGGAGTTTCCCGTGACTTGACGACTCGATCTTGGTCCGCGCGCATTCCTTTATCATTTGGTATCATATTTTGGGCATTTTGGGTGTTCTTGGTTGATTTCTAAACTGATCTCTATTTTTTAAAGCATATACAGCAGTTTTACCCAGAAAAATTGTTCAAAAAAATTCATTTGAGTGGGTAAACGTTGTCCGATTGATCTGAAATTTTACATACATGTTTTTGGAACTGTGATTGAATATAAAAAAATTATTCCCGCAAAAAAATCAGTCAAAAAGTCAAAAAAATCAAAAAAGACGAAATTCAATAAAAATTAAAAAAAAAGATTCAGCAGGTTGAATTTGGTGCCCAAAATTTCCAGATCAAAAATTCAATATATAAGGAAACTCCAGATTTAATTTCGTGATTTTTGGAGATCGGGAACACCTCGAACGAAGTTGTCAAGTTACTCCGCAGTTTTCGGGTTTTCTGTTTTCAGCA
This sequence comes from Gossypium hirsutum, assembly GCF_007990345.1. Classification (NCBI taxonomy): domain Eukaryota; kingdom Viridiplantae; phylum Streptophyta; class Magnoliopsida; order Malvales; family Malvaceae; genus Gossypium; species Gossypium hirsutum. The sequence goes on from NC_053427.1 coordinate 35,395,988, forward strand.
ATTTTTATTGATTCTTAGCTGTAGGTTTTCATTTGTTTACCTTTATTCTTCCTTTACGTTATCTAACACCTTCTTGTTTCTTGTGTTAGTAGGATTTAAACGTGTGCACAACTTCTTCCTCGGTGCAACACGAATCAATTGGTGTAACGTCAGTTTTTGGCATCCTAGTGCAAATTAGGATTCTTTGGTAGTTTGGTTCACACTCTCTAATTGGTTGATATAAACTCTAATAAAGAACTCACAAGATTGAATTCGACCTCATTGAGAATTTGATTTTTTCTTTTTGAGTGATTAACGGTGAGGTTTGATAACTTTTATTTTTGAGTGTTGAGTGTTTATTTTTGCAGCTTTTTTGGAAGATGTCTAAAGATGACCATAATGATACACTTATGGAAGTCCAACAACAGTTAGAAGGACACGCTGCTGCAATCACACAAATAAATGCTACCCTTCAAGCATTGAATACTACTTTGAATGAGGTACGAATGAATCAAGAACTTCAATATCGAGATCCAATCAGGGAAGATAGGAATAACCAGCCCCATAGGCGCGGCCCTCGACGTGTCCCTAGAATGGATGATGATTTTCATGATCGTGGACAACCTTCTTTGGCAAAACCGAAATTCACAATTCCCCATTTCGTGGTAAGAATGATCCTGACGCTTATTGTGAATGGGAATCTAAGATTGAACTCATGTTTCGGTATTATAAATGTCCGGATGATGAAAAGGTAGCGTTAGCAACACTGGAATTTTCTGATTATGCATTAAGTTGGTGGACTCAACTTGGGGTAAACCGCCATCGGAATTATGAAGGTGAGATTTCGACATGGGATGAGTTGAAACAGATTATGTGTAAAAGGTTTATTCCACCTCACTACTATAGAGAAATTAAAACAAAGCTGAGAAGACTTATCCAAGGTAGTAGGACGGTGGATGAATATTTTAAAGAGATGGAGATGCTCATTCAGAGAGCTAATGTGGAGGAAGATGAAGAAACAACTATGGTTCGATTCATTGATGGTTTGAACAGGCCGATAGCTAATACATTGAGGCTACAAACTTACATTGATTTGGAAGAAGTAGTTCACAAAGCCATTGAGATCGAGCAACAATTAAAGGAACAAAGGTTTGGGTCCTTATCTACTTCACAATATTATCGAGGTAACAATTCCAATTCTGATTTTAAGAGTTCAAAACCACCTTTTGTTACTAACAAGTCTTCTTTGAGTAATGGAAGTAAACAATCAGATTGGAAAAAAGGGGCTCCTGCAAAAACGCAAACACCTTCTAAGCAGCCCAATTTAGGTGATTCGAGTGCGAAGAGGACTCGTGAGATTGAATGCTTTAAGTGCAAAGGGCGTGGTCATTATAGTAGAGAATGCCCTAACACGAGATTACTTCTTCTAAAAGATAACGGTGAGTACACTTCCGACTCTGATAATACAGATCCAGATATGCCAGAACTTGTGGATGACAGTGATAATGGCGACGAGTTGGTCGAACCACCAAAGGAAGGGGACTTTGCTAATTTTCAATGCCTTGTAGTTCGTCGAACCCTTAACATTCAGATAAAAGATGATGAGAGCCAAAGGACCAATATTTTCCATTCTCGGTGTTTTATTAAAGGTAACTTATGTTCACTCATTATTGATAGTGGGAGTTGCTCGAATGTAGTGAGTAGTTATTTGGTGGATTCTTTAAAGTTGCCTTGTACCAAACACCCTAAGCCATATCACCTTCAGTGGCTTAATGAATGTTCCAAAGTTAAAGTTACGAAACAGTCCTTGTTCACTTTTAAACTCGGCAATTATGAGGATGATGTATGGTGTGATGTAGTCCCCATGCATGCGGCACACTTGCTCCTTGGACGACCTTGGCAATTTGATCGTGATGTTACACACCAAGGTAAACTTAATCGATACTCCCTTGTATTTGAAGGCAAGAAATTCACTTTTGCTCCTTTAAATCCTACTGATGTATATAAAGATCAATTGAGGATGATAAAATTTTGTGAGGGGGTAAGGGAGAAAGAGCAAGTACAAAAGACAGAGAGAAAAGAGGCTAATAGTAGTGGAAAAAGTCAAAATTTATAAAGCCCAAAGGTGAGTGTGATACGAGCTCGATTCGGATGATGTGACGAGTCGTATTATATTCCCGATCGAATTTAGGTAGTGTCGATTTAGTTCAAAATTCAATAAGATGAGTTATATTGGTTTTAAATGAATTAGGAAGCAAAACGGGGATAAATGGTTTCCAATGAAACAAGTACGAACCCTTATTAACAAATAAGGACCCGGGCTTAAAGGTTTCAAAGAAAAGGAAAGAAATGGTAGATAAAACCGAGACCCTCTATTTAGCAAAATAGGAACCTTCGGTATAGTTGGAACGCCACACCTTATGGTGATAAGTTCAAAACAAAGTCAGATTGACGCCACTCGTAAAGATAAGTCAATTGAGCTTTGAAGAATAAAGAGAGTGAATTGCCTCACTAAAATTATATTTCATTCAGAGATTTGTCAAAAAGTCCTTTTACAAGAAAAATAGAAACTATTTATAGACTTTCAACTAGTAGCCGAATAGACAAGTTCAAGACTTAATTTCTAAGCAAACATTGAACTAAAATTCAGCTTAACTTCATGAATATGGGCAATGTAGATTCGGCTGAATTGTGACCAACTATGAAGCTTCCACCTTAAGCAAATGGATCTTGGAGATGCATGTAGCAGCTACATTCAGCTAATGGGTTTAAATGAGCATTCAAGAGGCAACTCTTGCTGAAAAATTACCAATAATAAAGAGAGTACTTGAGCAGCCATATCAGGTGTGAATGGACGATTTTGAAGAGCCTTAAAGTGTGAACACCTTGAACCGAATGGCCAAAAGATTTCTAGCAATGTGAAGGAAATAAATGGCAGCTTTGGATAATGAACAATCATCTCTTTTGGCCGAATGGACACATAGAAAAACTTAAAAATCAGCACACCAATTTTAATGCATTCCATGCATGTATCGTTAGGTGCATGAACCCAATATGCATGCATCTTTACATCCATTGAATCTTCATGCATGAATCTGTCCAATTCACCTTCAAATTCGGCTGCACCAAAAAAACACACATGAACTTAATTAATTTCAAGCAAATTCAGCTGAACTAAATTAAAGTATAATGTGAACATCCTAAATAACATTGAGACAATGATACGAGCTCGTTTCAGATGTAAAGACGAGTCGTAATCTTTCCCGATCGAAATTAGGTAGTGTCGGAATTGAATCAAATTCAAGTCTTGGTGTTTGAAGTTGGATGGCTTTAGGAACAAAGGAGTTTAATGGATTGTTGTTTGCTGGGTAATTCGATGAAACAAGATCGAACCCTTATTATCAAATAAGGACCCGGGCTTAAGGTTTCAAAGAAAGAAATGGAAATAGGATAAAAACCGAGACCCTCTATTTAGCAAAATAGGAACCTACGGTATGAAGAACGCCACACCAATGGGTGATAAGTTCGAACAAAGTCAGATTGACGCCACTCGTTGAAGATAAGTCAATTTGAGCTTTGGAGAATAAAGAGAGTGAATTTCTCACTAAAATTATATTTCATTCAGAAATTTGGCAAAAAAAGTTCCTTACAATTGAAAATAACCAACTATTTATACTAATATCTTATGCTAGCCGAATAGTCCATTCATGAACTTAACAATTAAGTAATGTACCTAATTAAAACATGAAACTTCTAGAAAAATGTCCAATGATGTTCTTGTTCATGTTCGGCCGAATGGGAGGTGAGTGGTTAGCTTCATGAATATGCATTGATGTACTTGGATAAATGTTCTTCATGCATGCATGGCTAGATTCGGCTAACTCCTTTAATGGAGCCTTTAATTCATGTTGTTTCACCATGAGTGGCTTAATTAAATGAGGCTTCATGAAGGATCAAACTTGGTGTGAACAAGGAGCTTGAGTAGACTCTTGTGTGTGAACATCCAACTGAATGGTCATCATGGTGTGAACACAAGGTGTGAACACATGATCAATACATGAACCGTCCAATGCATGATCCATCATTAATTTGATCCATGAATCTTCGAATACATGAATGACCATCATGAACATGCAAATGCCTCTTGATTGCCGTCCATTGAACCTTTCTATGCATGCACCTTGCATTAATTCCTTACATGCATGTGCCGTCCAAAGGGATGTACCTTCACATTCATTGAATCTACATGCATGAATCTGCCCAATGTATCTTCAAATTTGGGTGCACCTACATAAGACAAATGAACTTAATTAAAACATAATGTGAACATCCTAATTAACATTGAGACAACTTAAATATTAACAAATCATAACACATAAATTCGGCTGGACAAATTTAAAACATGTAATAATTTAGACAAATTAAATGACATCTAGACACCTTTAATTCAGCCAAATCAAGACATATTAAACACTTGTAATAAATTAAGACATATTTAAAAGCTGTAATGAAACTTATTTACATGCTTATTTAAATGGTCTAAAACTCCAGCAAATAAAATTAATTTAGCTAAAAGCTAATAATGAGCTGAATTGAATTTAAACCAAGCTCAAACGAGCTGAATTAAGCTCATGTGAGCTAAAATAAAATTCGGTGAGCTGAACCAAGCTAAATGGAGCTTGAGGAGCTGAATTCAAGCTGAAATCAAGGGCATCCTTGACCAGGGTCATATCATTCCCCCCTTCTTTAGAACGACTTGTCCTCAAGTCGAGCCATTGGTTCACTCGATCGCAGCAACTTTTACTTAGCTTTCCTCGGTCGAACGGGATGGATTGGAATTGGGACAACTGAAAGGAATAACCATGAGTTAACAAAAATGGTTTCAAATAAATTTGTAATCCAAATGCAAGCAAATAGAATAAGAAAATCCCATGGGAGTGGACGGATGCAAAGCAACATGTTCACAACCATGCAAACAAACTAATTTACTCGTTAATGCCTCGTCAATTATTCGAAACGTAAATGAACATGTTCTAAGGCAATCAAATGTCTCAAATCGTTTCCACAAGTCATAACCAATATGTGAATAACGAATCAAATCAACAAAACAATCTTTGGCACCACCTAAAGAGAACAACGATGTTTCAAAAAGTTCATGAGCCTTACCTTTAAAAGTAGTAAAACAAAGATCATTTTTACCTTGCTCGGTCAACACAAACCTTCGCTCCTCGGGAGTATATTGTAGTTGAAGCTTTTCAATTTGACTCTCCATCTTTGGTGGTTGAGAGAGCAAAGGAATCAAGCTCAATTTACATCCAAAATAAATAAAAAATTCTTTCAATCGATCATGCATCCAAAGTCTTAGTTGATCAACACTTGCATATCTCAAATTATCAAACAGTCTTGATATGTCATTATTGCAAACAAGTGAACTCAATCGGTTCAAAAGACAAATAACCATACATGATCGTACGCAATCAAACTCAACAGCATTTTCAACACGATCAATGTCAGAAATAGATTTATATGGGTTTTCATCTTGCGTAGTCAAAAAATACCAAAGACGTTGGATTACAATTTCATTTGTTTGCAGATCAGCATCGCAATTTGTACTAACTTTATTCTTGCATTCATCGTTCAAAACATACACTTCAAGGCTAACCAAAGGAAAACAATCATTTGTGTCAGGATACAAATATTTTCAAAATCCACAACATCAATCAAATCGTTTGCACTAAGTTTGGAATGCCCAAGTTTCCCACGAAACGAGTCAACATAGCAAATTCCAGGTTTGAACTCACGATTTTGATCACTTATTCCATAATGCAGTAAAAATTTCATTCTCACAGGCATGCTTATACAAAAGGATTCGTGTAAAAATATAAAAGATTCACATAACCATGACAATGAATAAATCAAACCTTTTATGTGGATACCTCCAATCTCGCACGTCCAAAATTTGCACAAGCTGAAATAATCCAATATTATCAACAAAATTTTCAACACGAATCACGTCAAATACACAACTCTTCATGCCTCCATTTAAATAAAATTATCATCAAACAAAGAATGACAATTAGCCATGTCAAGACATGAAACCTTTTCAAAGACTAAATCATCATCAATATTATCACAAACATTCAAGTGGAATAATGGAGACTCACACGGCATAGATCCCTCACCTTTCTTACCTTTATGTGCCGGTGGACAAGCGTCTTCTATGTTCTTACCTTTCTGAATCAACTTGAATCGCCTCTCATCAGGGAAGTATTGTAATTGAAAATCGTCGCACGAATCTTTAGAATTCTGAAAAGAAGAAATAGAACAAGAACAACGCACATGTGGGTTAGTAAAAACAACGCTCACTTTTTCTTGTTCTCTCTCATCTCTTTCACTATTTTCTTTGGCAAACTCTTTTTCTTTTCCACTCAAGTTCTGTTGAAGCTCTCTTTCAATTTCTTTTTCCACTCTTTCTTTTTCTTCTTTTTCAATCTCTTTTGCTTTTCACTCTCTTTTCTTTTTGAAATCTCATTTTCATCTTTTCTTTTATTTCTTTTTCTTTTTCTCTCATTTCTTTTTTTCTTCTCTCAATTTCATTCAAGATTCGTTCATTTTCTTGCATCAACATCTCTTGTTTTTCTTTTCTTCTATTTTCTTTTTGTCTTGTTCTTTCATTACAAGAAGATGATAACTTATAAGAACCATAACGACAAGCTTCTCGTTTGAAAGAAATGGCAGATTCATCATGCAAGTCACGATCATCTCTTTGTGAATAACCCTCCGTATTCGAGTACTTTGACATTCTTGAAACACGTTCGCCTCTTCGTAAATAATCCTTCGTAGTTGAATAAATTGAGGCATTTGTAGAGACATGATTACCTTTTTGTAGATCATCTCGGAAGGACTCAAACTCGTAGTTTGCTTCTCTTGGTCTCGAACGCCTTGTTGAATAGACGTCTTGATAAGAGTCTCTTGTCGAGTAGTGTCGTCGGAATGATCTTAACTCCGTTCTTTCTCGATGAATTTGTTTTTGTTGGCTCTTGTCTCTATTCGATCATCTATCATGCATTTATCAAATTTATTTCACATTCTACGCATTTTTGCATTATATTGGAATCTGATTCATTTTCTTTGATTTATTCTCATTACGTTCACTCGCAAGAATTCGCATTGCTTTTATTCTCTCGAATGGTCTCCCCTCTGCTTTTCCACTCATTCCACTCAATATTCTAAAAGCTACTTGACTATCCACTTGTGGTCGGTTCAGGTAACGGAAAATCGTATGGTTTAGGGTAGGCTCGAAAGAAAGAAAGGTTTCAAGATGTGGCGTATAAAAATGAATTCACGAATTGAAATTTTTTTAATAGTGTGAAATTTCACTCAAAGGGGTATAAAAGGGTGTATAATATGATTTCGGAAAATTTTTGTTGAAGTGATTCCAGACTCTTTTTTTTTTTTTTTTTTTTTTTTTTTTTACGGATATTTTCACGTTCTTTTCGTACGCACCTAGACCGTATGCAATTTTTTTTTTTTGCAATTTTTTTCCTTCTCTTTTTTTTTTTCGGATTTTTTTTTTTTTTCGAAACTTTTTTTTTAACTTTTTTTTTTTCGAAGCTACGATTTACGTACCTAATTTAACTAGCTTTGATACCAACTGATACGAGCTCGTTTCAGATGTAAAGACGAGTCGTAATCTTTCCCGATCGAAATTAGGTAGTGTCGGAATTGAATCAAATTCAAGTCTTGGTGTTTGAAGTTGGATGGCTTTAGGAACAAAGGAGTTTAATGGATTGTTGTTTGCTGGGTAATTCGATGAAACAAGATCGAACCCTTATTATCAAATAAGGACCCGGGCTTAAGGTTTCAAAGAAAGAAATGGAAATAGGATAAAAACCGAGACCCTCTATTTAGCAAAATAGGAACCTACGGTATGAAGAACGCCACACCAATGGGTGATAAGTTCGAACAAAGTCAGATTGACGCCACTCGTTGAAGATAAGTCAATTTGAGCTTTGGAGAATAAAGAGAGTGAATTTCTCACTAAAATTATATTTCATTCAGAAATTTGGCAAAAAAAGTTCCTTACAATTGAAAATAACCAACTATTTATACTAATATCTTATGCTAGCCGAATAGTCCATTCATGAACTTAACAATTAAGTAATGTACCTAATTAAAACATGAAACTTCTAGAAAAATGTCCAATGATGTTCTTGTCCATGTTCGGCCGAATGGGAGGTGAGTGGTTAGCTTCATGATATGCATTGATGTACTTGGATAAATGTTCTTCATGCATGCATGGCTAGATTCGGCTAACTCCTTTAATGGAGCCTTTAATTCATGTTGTTTCACCATGAGTGGCTTAATTAAATGAGGCTTCATGAAGGATCAACTTGGTGTGAACAAGGAGCTTGAGTAGACTCTTGTGTGTGAACATCCAACTGAATGGTCATCATGGTGTGAAACAAGGTGTGAACACATGATCAATACATGAACCGTCCAATGCATGATCCATCATTAATTTGATCCATGAATCTTCGAATACATGAATGACATCATGAACATGCAAATGCCTCTTGATTGCGTCCATTGAACCTTTCTATGCATGCACCTTGCATAATTCCTTACTGCATGTGCCGTCCAAAGGGATGTACCTTCACATTCATTGAATCTACATGCATGAATCTGCCCAATGTATCTTCAAATTTGGGTGCACCTACATAAGACAATGAACTTAATTAAACATAATGTGAACATCCTAATTAACATTGAGACAACTTAAATATTAACCAAATCATAACACATAAATTCGGCTGGACAAATTTAAAACATGTAATAATTTAGACAAATTAATGACATCTAGACACCTTTAATTCAGCCAAATCAAGACATATTAAACACTTGTAATAAATTAAGACATATTTAAAAGCTGTAATGAAAACTTATTTACATGCTTA
>NC_053427.1:35405423-35438239 GCF_007990345.1 Gossypium hirsutum
AGCATCTATGTTGTTCTCACTAACTTAAATTCTGTTCACACAGGTATTTAACATGTTCACACAAATAGCATTAAAATCCAGTTCATGCTTGAAGATGGTACATGAATTGGCCGAACCATCATGATGCTTCACTTGATGCATTCATGCATCCTTAGCCTTGAAGAATCTCCATAATTCCATGAATGTGCAGCTCTTTAATGATCCTACATCTCCCTTGGCTGAATGAGGCATTAATGTGCCTAAAATACTTGAATGGTCATCTTGAAAATGCATGAATCATGCATGAAACGTCCCATGTATTTTCCCCCATAAATATGATCCATGAATCTTCAAATACATGAACTTTCAGCAACTCCCTCTTGCATGAACGTCCCAAATGTGATGTGATCTCAATCGCATCATGTTGTGGCACCACTCGTTGCTATCATGATTGGCCTAAACACGAGGGCCCCAAGTGCAAGATGAAGCTCAATCTCAACTCAACAAGCTCAATCTTAGTTTTTCCCAGCTCGATTTAGCTCACATGAGCTTAATTTAGCTCGTTTGAGCTCAATTTAGCTTACTTTAGCTCGTTTGAGCTTGGCTTAAGTTTATTTCAACTCATTTATTTTAATGTCTGAATAAATTAAGTAATTTATTAATTTAGTTTAAATTACTACAGCTCATAATTATGTTTTGACTTATTACATGTTTTAAATGTGTCTTGGCCAAATTTAATATGTCTTGTTAAGACTTTATTAAATTTGTCTAATTTAATTTATGTTTAATTAGTGTGTCTAAATTATATTAATGTTTGTTCAGCTGAATTTTATGTGATTTAATTTTGGTTCATGTGTTTTTGTAGGTGAGCTGAATTTGGAGAGTAATTAAACAAGGTTCATGCATGATAGGTTCAATGTATGGGACGATGCATGTAAGGCCTCTTTCAATGAATGGTGGCTTATCCATTTGGCTCCCCAAGGCACCTATTTGGCCAAAAGGTGTCCAGCAATTTAAAGCACAAGCTTGGCCGATCGTATTCCCAAGGCAGCATCTAAGCCATTCACACCTCAATTTGACCAATCAGCTCCTATACATGTATGGGTGGATTCATGAACGTCCAAAGGGAGGAAATATTACCTTAATTCATCACATTGAATGTATAATGTGCATGTACAAAGGGGAGAACGAATTTAGAAGGTACATGCTTCCATTCATGAACCAGCCCATCATTAAAGCTTTAATTAAGAGAGATACATGACCCATGCACCTAGCATTTGTCCAAGAGGGGTTGGATATGAATTGAAGATGCACATTCATGGAACAAGGAAGCTTTCTTATTGGTTAAGCATGCATGAACGGGTTTTGGGAAGAAACATGATTATTCAACCATGCATGAACTTACACTATCCATGAACAGAGATTTAATGCTTGAAGTGTGAACATTTTTAATTGTTGTGTGAACACATTAGTAGCTGAATTTTAATAGGCATTAGAGAGCCTATAAATAGTTTATTTTGTTTATTGTAAAAGGTTACAGAATTTGATCAATTAAACTTAATAGAACTTTTGTTCTTGTGAGGTTACCTCCTCTCTTCTTTCGTTCGAGTCTCGAAGCGACTTATCTAGCTTGCTAGTGGTGTCAATCCGAACTCCATTGAACTTATCACCGAATCGGTGTGGCGTTCAACCATATTTTTATACCTTTGGTTCTTACCTCTATATAGGTATTGGGTCAAGGTTCGCTTCTATCCTTCCACAAATTTCACCTTAAGCAATATAAGACTCGGGCAATACTTTTTAGTATTGAACATTCTTGACGTTTAAGTTTTATTTTCCATCTCCATCAATTACCTTTTTCTAACCTACCTTGTTTCTATTCTAAACCGAATTTATCAACACCAAACCACTCATCTAAACCCTCTCAAAGCTTCCGCAACCCTTAGCCTAAATCACCTAATTTTGACAACTCCAACTACTCCTCGTAGACGATCGGGCAACTTTGTGAAACGACTCGATTAACCTGGGCCGGATCACATCAAAATGCATGTGCTCCTTTAAATGCCATCCATTGAACCTCAATTGTGCATTCACACTCTCATACATTGCACCAATCCGTTCATGAACCTGCAGCAAATTAAATCAGCAAGTTAAATGCATTTCAAACACATTAAATTAGAAGCATATGAACTCAATAATTTGCACATTAAATTTGGCCATACATATTAACAATTTTAGACATATTTAAAACATCATAATTAATTAAGTATTTAATTTAGATATAATTAAAACACTTAATTAATTATTTGTCCAGATTTTAACAAATTAACTAACTTAAGATAAACAACTAATTTAACTAATGACAAATTAAATGGTTTATTTCAGTAAAATAAATGCAAGCTAAAGAAAGCTAAAAATAAGCTCATTGGGTTAAGATTGAGCTGAATTGAGCTTGAGTGAGTTGACTTGAGCTCGAGTGAGCTGGAAACGAGCTAAACGGAGCTTAACGAAATGAAATTGAACTAATTCAGCTCGCATGGATTTGCAAACAATGCTTAGGGAGCTGATCCAAAAGTGTGCCCGAGGCATGGTCGTATCATCCCCTCCCTCTTTAAAGCGATTTGTCCCCAAATCGGGCCATTTACTCGCGAAAAATCGTTGAAGATTCTGAAAGCCACAATTAACTCGGATCAAAAGAAGCTCATTCGCATGCCCTCCCTCTTTAGGAGGGTACCACTTCACATTGTCACCTTTAAAAGAATAAAACGAATTAGTGACACGATGAAGATTAGACACAAAGGAACTTTTTGAGATTTGATTCACAGTTTGAACAAATAATCCAATACCGGGGTCGAAAATAGAAATCGTTCTTACCTTTTTCTTCGATGGAAACAAACATAAATCACAAGGCATTTGATAGCTATGGTTTTGGAAGTCAACTTTCCATGGTTCGATTACCTTAGGCAATGATATAGAATGGTGTTCACCGGGGTCAAAGACAAATTTTCTCTTGCCATTTCAATTTGATTTACCAATTTCATGACCGACTTCATAGAAAGAGCACTAAGCAACTCAAAATCATTATCATTCAAAACATGTTCGGATCTTTTAGTCCACAGTTGAGAACATCCTCCGAAAACAAAATTTTGATTTTGACTTAACAAACCAACAAGATTCACATGGCTCATTTTCAAACTTAAAGACAAAGTATCATACAAACAAAGATTGTTTACACATTCATTCAAACAAATTTTACGATGCTTGCTTTCTTTCATGGATAATTCATAATAGCAAACTCCAGGATTAAAGACATGATTTTGACTACTCGATCCAAATGGCAAAAAGAGTCCTTTTATCTCCAACAATTTACACAAATTAAACAACGAGGGTGTTAACATACTCAAATTCAAACAAGCAAACCCTTTAAATTTCATTCGAAAAGATTTACAAAAACATGGAAATTTCACACCAAAAATTAGATAATCCACATGATCAACACAACCAAGCAGATGATATGTCAACTTTTGATCACACAATTCCAGATTTTGTTGGTGCTGATTTATTCGCTCTTCATCAAAAATCTTGCCAATGGCTTTTTCATCAATACATTTCCATTCCTTTTCAACATGATCAGTGAGAATGAACATTTTATATGGACTTTCATCTTGCGCATCCAAAACATGCATTCCATTGCAAGTTAAAGATAAACAACCAATACCATCAAAATGATATTTTTCAAAAGCAAGAATCTTCTTATCATTAGACAAAACAAATGGATCATCATCAATCAAAGAATGACAAATAGCCACGTCAAAGTTCAGATTCTTTCTAAAGACCAAATCATCAACAGTGTGTCCATCAACAATCGAGTAAGGCAGAAGTGCTTTAAAATTTTCAACATTCATACCTTGCTTACCTTTTGGCATAGGCGAACTAGGATCGTTGAGAACATTACCTTTTTCAGCCAAAATGAACCTTCTCTCCTTCGAGAGGTATTGGAGTTGAAAATTATCGTCACTTGGCCTTCCGGAGACCTGAAAAGAGGAAACAAAACAAGACAAATTCTCATGTGGTTTAGTAAACAAATTCCTCACTTTTTCTTGCTCTTTTGCCTCCTTTTCTCTCGTTTGTTTTTCTAACTCATTGTCTTTTCTTTCTTTTTCAATTTTCACTTTTTTCTCACACTTTTGTTCAATCTCAATTTCTTTTTCGATTTCTTTCTCTTTTTCACATCCTTTTTCAATCTCAATTTCTTTTTCCATGACACTCGTTTCTTTTACACTCTCGTTTCTTTCTTCAATCTCACTCTCTTTTTCAATTTCTTGTTCCTTTTCTTTCATTTCTTTTTCAATCTCTTTCTCCTTTTCTCGCTCAATGGATTGCTTCATTTTGAATTGGTCTTCTTGCACTTGTTCCGGTGTGAGCGGCGCTAAAGTGATTTTCCTTCCTTGATGCTTGAAGGAATACCTATTGGTACGTTCATCGTGAATGACCTTGCGATCCGATTGCCATGGTTCTCCTAGCAACAAATGGCAGACTTGAATAGGCACAACATCACAAAGGACTTCGTCTTGGTATCTTCCGATGGAAAATGCAACATGCACTTGTTGAGTAACTTCAAATTTGCCTTCAACACCAAGTCTTTGCAGTTGATAGGGTCGTGGATGCTTGGTAGTGGCCAAGGCAAGTTTTTTTACCGTTCGAATACTAGCCATGTTTGACCTATTTCCACCATCAATAATGAGGCAACAAACTTTATCGTGGACACGGCAACGCGTGTGAAACATATCTTCACATTGTGGTTCATTTTCCAATCTTTGAAGGATTGCACTAATCTTGATGTCAATGATAGTAGATGTCAAATCTTCTTTATCTTTGTCGAATTGTCGAAATTCAGATCGCATTATCCTTTGCATTTCTTGTCTCCACATTTGGAATTCAAATTTAGAAAATTCTTCAGACATGCTTCAACAAAATATTAGAAAACAAAAGTTAAATTAGAAAGAAAATAATTCTCACCACAAATCTCTCAAGTTCGCTCAAAAAGAAAAATTCACTCACTCGTGTTTGAACTCTCTTTTAGGCTTTTTTTTCGAATGAACTCACGCTCTCTTGCCTTTTACCACTCGACCTCGTCTCACAAATTCGTAATTCATCTCGATAGACTTAATTTGCTGCTTGAGGGTCAGTTTCAAAATGGGTTACAAGGGATAATGTCGGGTGTAGGGTAGGCTGAATAAAGAAGAAAATTGGTTTAAAGTGTGGCGTTGGGATGGGTAAATAATGGTAGGAAGGAAAACTTGATGATCAGAGTAATAAGTGATAATGATAAAAACTCGCAAGACTTTTCACTTTTTTTTCTTTTTTTTTTAACTCGATTTTTTTGTCACTTCTTTTTTTTCCTTTTTTCGATTTTTTTTGAATTTCTTCTCTTTTTTTTAAATCCAATACAATAGTAAACAAAATACAAGGAAGAGAAAAAAAATTAAATTCCAACTCAAAATTTTTTTTATTTTTTTTTCGTTACGAACCTACTCCGAGCTTGATACGAATGTCGGCACTCCTTGTTTTAGTAGCTCTGATACCAAATGATGTGATCCGGCTCGGTTGATTGAGTCGATTCACTTGATTGCCCGATCGTCGACGAGAAGTTTATTCGATTTTGTAGATAGATGGAGTTAGATGATTTTTTATAGCGGAAGTTGAGAAAATGGGTTCAAAAGATGGTTTGGATAGATGTTTGATAGGCTCGGTGAAATAAAGAAATATTGTTTATAATTTAATAGTTAAAATGGAATGGAAAAATAGAACTCAAGCGAAGAACGATTCAATACTATATGAAGTATTGCCCCGGGACTTATATTGCTTAAGGTGGATTAAATGGATTATCGAAGATGGACCTTGACCCGTTACCTATAGAGAGGTAGGAACCAAAGGTATAAAAAGGTGGATGAATGCCACACTAGGATGGTGATAAGTTCAAGAAGTCGGGTTGACGCCACTAGCGAGCTAGATAAGTCAGAACGAGACTCGTACGAAATAGGATAGGAGGAAACCTCACAATCAAGTTTTCAATAATCAAATTCTGTAACCTTTTACAATAAACAAGTAAGCTATTTATAAGCCTAAAATGCCTATTGATATTCAGCATCTATGTTGTTCACACTAACTTAAATTCTGTTCACACAGGTATTTAACATGTTCACACAAATAGCATTAAAATCCAGTTCATGCTTGAAGATGGTACATGAATTGGCCGAACCATCATGATGCTTCACTTGATGCATTCATGCATCCTTAGCCTTGAAGAATCTCCATAATTCCATGAATGTGCAGCTCTTTAATGATCCTACATCTCCATACATTGCACCAATCCGTTCATGAACCTGCAGCAAATTAAATTAGCAAGTTAAATGCATTTCAAACACATTAAATTAGCAGCATATGAACTCAATAATTTGCACATTAAATTTGGCCATACATATTAACAATTTTAGACATATTTAAAACATCATAATTAATTAAGTATTTAATTTAGATATAATTAAAACACTTAATTAATTATTTGTCCAGATTTTAACAAATTAACTAACTTAAGATAAACAACTAATTTAACTAATGACAAATTAAATGGTTTATTTCAGCAAAATAAATGCAAGCTAAAGAAAGCTAAAAATAAGCTCATTGGGTTAAGATTGAGCTGAATTGAGCTTGAGTGAGTTGACTTTAGCTCGAGTGAGCTGGAAACGAGCTAAACGGAGCTTAACGAAATGAAATTGAACTAATTCAGCTCGCATGGATTTGCAAACAATGCTTAGGGAGCTGATCCAAAAGTGTGCCCGGGGCATGGTCGTATCAACCATAGTAGCCGATTCTTCCTACTTTGTACCTATGCATCTATTTGATCCTTAGTTAGTTCAAACACTCACACACTAAGATTCATCCAATTTTAACAAGAAATAAAATCCTTAATCCTCAAACTACCATGGCCGAAAGTTCTAGTCATCCTAATATCAAAATTTCTAACATGGGTTACCTAAAGAACTTGGTAATTAGTTCAAATTTATCTAACATTTCAAAAATTCACATGAATCTCATACCTTAAAGAAGTCTAAGTGACCGAATGGTTCCTTCTCCCCAACTCTTCTTCACTTTCAGCTTTTGGGATGAACAAGGTGATTACTTTGTTATTTTCACCCACTTTCTATTTTAGTTCCTTATTTTATTTCATTTATTCATGGTATTATATCATTTAACTAAATAAAACTAATAGAAAATTCATATTTTATAACATAACTAGTACATGGCCGGCCACTATCTAAAAATGGGCAATTTAACATGCAAAACCATTCCTTTAAACACATGCATTATTTACTCATTCTAAATTAACCTATCACATTTCAAAAGTGTCACATTTTAGTCCTATTGAATAAATTCACATGCAAATGACCAAATCAAAGCTTGAAATTTTCACACTTGTATTTACTCACTTCGAAATCATGAAATATAACTTATAATTATTTTTATAACTCGGTTTTGTGGTCCCGAAACCACTTTCCGACTAGGGTCAAATTAGGGTTGTCACAACTCTCCCCCACTTAAGAAATTTTCGTCCCCGAAAATCTTACCAGTGAATAAATTTGGATATCGTTCCTTCATAGAGGTCTCAGTTTCCCAAGTAGCTTCTTCGATTCCGTGTTTGAGCCATAACACCTTTACTAAAGGAACCTTTTTGTTTCGTAACTCTTTCACTTCACGTGCTAGGATACGAATCGGTTCTTCTTCATAACTCAAATCAGATTGAATTTCAACCTCTGATGGATTAATTATGTGCGAAGGATCAGATCTATAACGTCGAAGCATTGATACGTGAAAAACATTGTGAATCCTTTCAAGTTCAGGGGGCAAAATCAATCTATACGCAACTGGACCAATTCATTCGGATACTTCATATGGCCCTATGAACCTCGGACTCAGTTTGCCCTTACGGCCAAATCTGAGTATTTTTTTCCAAGGTGAGACCTTGAGAAACACTTTGTCTCCCACCTGATACTCAATACCTCTTCGTTTTAAATCCGCATACGACTTCTGACGATCTGATGCTGCCTTCAGACTTTCACGAATTATTTTTACTTTCTGCTCAGCATCTTTAATCAAATCCACTCCGAAAATTTTACTTTCACCGAACTCGGTCCAAAACAATGGCGTACGGCATTTACGACCGTACAAAGCCTCGTAAGGTGCCATCTTAATACTTGATTGAAAATTGTTGTTGTAAGCGAATTCAATCAAAGGTACATACCGTTCCCATGAACTACTGAACTCGAGGATGCAACATCTCAACATATCCTCAAGTATCTAAATTATCCGCTCGGATTGACCATCGGTTTGGGGGTGAAAAGCAGTGCTAAAATGCAGCTTGGTACCCAAAGCTTCTTGTAATTTCTTCCAAAATCGTGAGGTGAATCTCGGATCTCTATCCGACACGATAGAAATAGGTACCCCGTGTAATCTCACAATCTGAGAAACGTACAATTCAGCTAGTTTATCTAATGAAAATCCGTACGCACGGGGATAAAGTGAGCCGACTTAGTCAGTCTATCAACAACAACCCAAATCGCATCCTTCATACTTGCTGACAATGGCAGTCCGGACACAAAGTCCATTGTGACTCGATCCCATTTCCACTCAGGTATCATGATCGGCTGAAGTAATCCTGAAGGCACTTGATGTTCCACTTTCACTTGTTGACATATTAAACATCTCGAAACAAAGTCGGAGATGTCTCATTTCATACCATGCCACCAAAACCGACGTTTCAAATCGTTGTACATTTTCGTACTCCCCGGGTGAATTGACATTCAGCTACAATGGGCTTCATTCAGAATCATCGAAATGAGTTCTGAATTTCTTGGAACACACAACCGACTTCTGAACCTCAAACAATCGTCATCATCAATTTGAAATTCGGATTCCATATTCGGAACACATTCAGCCCGTTTTGCAACCAATTCATCGTCGACTTTCTGAGCTTCACGAATTTGACGAATCAATAATGGTTTGGCCTTTAATTCAGCTACTAACACATTGTCGGGTAGAACAGACAAGTGCACATTCATCGCTCGTAAAACAAACAGTGATTTCCGGCTTAAGGCGTCCGCAACCACATTAGCCTTTCCTGGGTGGTAATCAATGACAAGCTCGTAATCTTTCAACAACTCAAGCCAACGTCTTTGTCGCAGATTTAAGTCTCTTTGAGTCATCAAATATTTGAGACTTTTGTGTTCCGAAAATACATGGCACTTTTCACCAAATAAGTAATGTCGCCATATTTTTAAAGCGAATACGATGGTAGCTAGTTCGAGATCATGGGTCGGATAATTTTTCTCATGTGGCTTTAATTGTCTCGACGCATAGGCCACCACTCGACCTTCTTCCATCAATACGCAACCCAACCCAAGTAGGGATGCGTCACTATAAATGACAAACTCTTTGCCTGATTCGGGTTGCACTAAAATTGGAGCTTCAGTCAAATAAGTTTTCAGTTGATCGAAACTTTTCTAACATTTCTCCGTCCATTCGAACTTAACATCCTTTTGAAGTAGCTTCGTCATTGGTGTGGCTATCATCGAGAAACCTTTGACAAATCGTCGGTAATAACTGGCGAGCCCTAGGAAGCTCCGAACTTCGGTAATATTTCTTGGAGGCTTCCAGTTAAGTATGGCTGAAATTTTGCTCGGGTCAACTCGAATACCCGATGCGGATACCACATGACCCAAGAAGCTAACCTCTCTTAACTAGAACTCACACTTACTGAACTTAGCATATAACTGCTTATCCCGCAAAATTTGCAACACTAGTCTCAGGTGCTCAGCATGTTCGGTCTCATCTCTTGAATAGACCAAGATGTCATCAATGAACACAACTACGAACCGATCCAAATATGGTCTGAAGATCCGATTCATCAAATCCATAAATACCGCAGGGGCATTAGTGAGCCCAAACGGCATCACTAAGAACTCGTAGTGACCATATCTCGTTCTGAAGGCAGTTTTGGGTATGTCCGAATCTCGAATTCGCAACTGATAATAGCCCGATCTCAAATCTATTTTTGAGAACACTGAGGCTCCCTTCAGTTGGTCGAACAAATCATCGATACGCGGTAACGGATATTTGTTCTTTATTGTCACTTTATTCAGCTGACGATAGTCAATGCACAACCTCATGGTTCCGTCCTTCTTTTTCACGAACAATACTGGTGCTCCCCAAGGTGAGAAACTTGGTCGAGCGAAACCTCTATCCGTTAACTCTTGCAACTGAGCTTTCAATTCTTTTAACTCAGTTGGTGCCATACGATACGGAGCTATCGAAATTGGCGTAGTTCCAGGTACAAGCTCAATACCAAACTCTACCTCCCGAACAGGTGGTAAACCTGGTAATTCTTCGGGAAAAACATCTGGGTATTCACAAATTACTGGTACCGACTCAAGTTTCTTTTCTAATTCCTTGTTATCAAGTACATACGCAAGGTATGCTTCATACCCTTTTCTTACATATTTCTGAGTCAACATTGAGGATATTACAGCTGGGAACCCATCTAAGTCCGTAGACTCAACTCGGATTACTTCGTTATTTGCGCACCTCAAATCAATAGTCTTGCTTTTGCAATTCACAACCGCATCATGCACGGTCAACCAATCCAACCCGAGAATAACATCAAATTCATCAAACGGCAGAAGCATCAAGTCCGCCAGAAAACAGGAACCTCGAACCACTAGAGGACATTTCTTACACACTTTGTCGACAAGCACGTAACGACCCAAGGGATTTGACACCCGAATTACGAACTCAGTAGACTCAATAGGTAAAGTCTTACTGGATGCTAAGGTTTCACATATGTAAGAATGAGTAGAACCGGGGTCAATCAAAGCAATTACATTAGTATCAAAGAGAGTAAAAGTACCGGTAATAACATCAGGCGAAGAAGCATCCTCGCGGGCACGTATAGCATAAGCTCTAGCAGGCGCACGAGCCTCGGATCTGGTCGTAGCATCTCTAGATCCTCTCTGACCACCACTAGCATTGCCCGTATTTCTAGATGGTCTACCTCGAGTAGTGGTAGCACCCGGTTTCCCACTTGATTTACATTCTGTTCAGACAACCTCGGGCAATCTTTAATGAAGTGGTCAACTGATCCGCACTTGTAACAGGAGTGGTCATGGAATCTACAACTCCCCGAATGCCATTTACCGCAATATTGACATTCCGTTCTGTCTCGACATTCATTCCCAACACTGGCGACCGAAGTGCCTCGTGTTCCCACAGGGGGTCGATCACGATCTCGTCTAAAAAGGCCCGAAGTGCCTCTAGACCGGCCCACATCATCTCGAAATTTCTTCGATGCCTATTGAAGAGACTTTCTCGAGGATCTTTTACGAAACTCTCCAGTTCCCACATCAACTTTTTATTTTTCTTTTCTAAGCTCTTCGGCTTTACAAGCTCGCTCGACAAGTACTACGAACTCTCGTATTTCAAGAATGCCAACGAACATTTTTATATCTTCATTCAGCCCATCCTCGAAGCGTTTACACATGATAGCCTCAGACGAAACACATTCCCGAGCGTATCTACTAAGTCTAACAAATTTTCGCTCGTAATCAGTAACTGGCATAGAACCTTGCTTAAGCTCAAGAAATTCCTTTCGTTTTTGATCAACAAATCTCTGACTGATATACTTTTTCCGAAACTCAGTTTGGAAAAACTCCCAAGTTACTTGCTCTCGGGGCACAACAGAAGTCAGAGTACTCCACCAATAGTAGGCAGAATCACGTAGCAAGGAGATAGTACACTTTAGGCACTCATCGGGTGTGCAAGATAGCTCGTCGAGTACCCGGATAGTGTTGTCCAACCAAAATTCAGCTTGCTCGGCATCATCGCTGTCTGTAGCTTTAAATTCAGTAGCCCCATGTTTTCGGATTCTGTCAACTGGGGGCTTATTTGACCTTATTTGGTCAGATACCGGAGGTATTGTAGGTGCGGGGGTTGTATTAGTCGGGAATGGAGGTTGTGGAACAGCCGTATTAGTTCGAATGTATTGGTTGAACCCATCATTCATCACGCTATAGAAAGCTTGTCTAGCTTCATCATTCGGATTACTAGCATTAGGTTGAGAGTCTGCCGGCGCTGTCCCTTGTGCGGGAGCAGGCGCTACACTCTCGAGATCATCAGTTACCGCTCGGTCGGGATCGGGATCCATTACTATAAATAAACACATTTGCAAATGTCAGAAATCACCACACTATCAAATAATCACATAAAATGGCATGTATAGCTAGACCCAACGCATTACGGTAGTCCTAGAATTGACTAAACCGTAGCTCTGATACCAATAAAATTGTAACACCCCGTACCCGAGACCGTTGCCGGAGTCGAACGCGAGGTGCTAACAGACTTAATTACTTTGTTTTCACAGTCCATAAAAAAATTCCAGACAGGCTGGCTAACCGCGTCACTTTCGCCTTAAAAATCATATCTCGAGTTCCAAAACTCGAAATCTGATTCCGTAAATTTTTCCTGAAATTAGACTCATATATCCATCTTTTGATTTATTTCTAGAATTTTTGGTCAGGCCAATTGGTACAGTTTATTAGTTAAAGTCTCCCCTGATTCTGGGTTCGACTACTCTGACCTTTACGTATTACGACTTGGATATCTCCCTGTACAGAGCTTCAACACTCATGCCGTTTGTTTCTAATGAAACTAGACTCAAAGGGGAATCTATACATATAAGGCATGACTTCTAATTATCTCTGTATAATTTATGGTAAATTTTCAAAGTCGAAACAGGAGATCCAGAAACCGTTCTGGCCCTATTTCACGAGAACTTTAATATCTCTTTATATACTGTTCATATGATTGTTTCGTTACTTTCATATGAAAATAGATTCATCAAGGTTCGATTACATAATTTATTCACTATTTAATTCCATTCCTACAAATTTTAGTGATTTTTCAAATCCACACCACTGCTGCTGTCAGCATCTGTTTTCAAGGTAAACTTTACCTATTTCGTGGTTACCATGGACCAACTAGAGTTTTGTCATACATAGGTCCACATATGATCATATTTAGCCATTCCAATGGCTGATCATTTGCCCAACACTTCCATTCCAGTCCATAGTCACATCATGAAACCATATATATATACATAAACACAAATGGTCTAGTGCCATACTCCACTTCTACGAGCCATTTTCGCATGGCTGTACACACATACATCACAAAAAGTACTTGAAAAACAACAAAGGGTAGTCCTATACATGCCATATCCAGAGTTCAACTAAAAGAGTACCAAAAGGGCTTTGATAGTGTGGATGACTTCGACTTCGATGATCCCGAATCCGATATCTAACGAACAAAATCTATAAAACAGAGAGCCAAAGCAACGGGGTAAGCATTTTAAAGCTTAGTAAGTTTCAAGTAATGAAATCGGCTTTGACTAAAGTATTACATTCACATAGCTAAATGAATCACTTTATTAATACACATTCTCATAAACATACTTACTTCACACTTCATCAACATATACACACAAGGTATTAACCTATCTAAAAGCCGAAAGTTCGTTAGTCGATTGAACAAATACTATTTAAAACGAATCGACTTTTCCGATGCACATGCAAACATACCTTATCATTTGGGTTTTTCGAGCGTATTAATTGAATTTATTACAGCACAACACGCTCACCTTCGAACCCAAGTTTCTTCGGAATTTAGCCGGATATAACCATAAGCACAATTGCCTTCAGGTCTTAACCCGGGTATAGCAACTCGCACAAATGCCTTCGGGTCTTAGCCCGGATATATCAACTCGCACAAATGCCTTCGGGTCTTAGCCCGGATAAAATCACTAGCACAATTGCCTTCGGGTCTTAACCCGGGTATAGCAACTCGCACAAATGCCTTCGGGTCTTAGCCCGGATAAAATCACTAGCATAAATGCCTTCGGGACTTAGCCCGGATATCATTCAAATGCTCATGCACACATATATCAATAATCATGACACATCCATATTTCATTTTCGTTACTAAGGCTCAAACACAAAACATTTATTAAACCTTTCCAATTTCGGCTCAATAGCCACACACAAAGAGCATGATTTCAATTGGCTTTATAACATAGTCTCTATGCACATTCAGCTATCCGTCATAGTATGACTAATCATTTCAATATAATTCAAGTAGGGTTATTACTCGAAGACTTACCTCGGATGTTGTCGAACGACTTCAATGGCTATTCAATTACTTTTTCCTTCCCTTTATCGGATTTAGTTCCCCTTTGCTCTTGAGCTTAAAGAATACAAATAGGAGTATTCAATATTTAAACCAATAATATGAATTTATTAATCACATTCGGCAATCACATATCAAACTCATTATATATTTTTTTTATATATATACTTTGGCTATTTTTTTTGCCGATTGTTCATCTATCCTAAATAACAATTTATCATTAAATTTTCAAACCAAAATGTCATTATATGACCACATATACACATATCCATATACTTAAGCTCAATAATTATAATATAATATCATGTACTCACTTTAATTATATTGCCGAATATACTTAATCATACATACACCTAACCAAAAATAATTTCTAAAATCTTTATATCATTTATACACTAAGCCGAATACTCTTACCAAGTTCACCTATATTCTTCAACAAATTCTTCATTGATCAAACACATATTCGGCTAAAGAAATGGCAATTTTAGCAACTTTTAATTTAATACTTAATCAATTATAATACATCTAAATATTCTTTTCATATTATTAACTCAAATCACATACATTACTTAATATAACATTTTCACATTCGGCATTAGTATCAACCATAGTAGCCGATTCTTCCTACTTTGTACCTATGCATCTATTTGATCCTTAGTTAGTTCAAACACTCACACACTAAGATTCATCCAATTTTAACAAGAAATAAAATCCTTAATCCTCAAACTACCATGGCCGAAAGTTCTAGTCATCCTAATATCAAAATTTCTAACATGGGTTACCTAAAGAACTTGGTAATTAGTTCAAATTTATCTAACATTTCAAAAATTCACATGAATCTCATACCTTAAAGAAGATCTAAGTGACTGAATGGTTCCTTCTCCCCAACTCTTCTTCACTTTCGGCTTTTGGGATGAACAAGGTGATTACTTTGTTATTTTCACCCACTTTCTATTTTAGTTCCTTATTTTATTTCATTTATTCATGGTATTATATCATTTAACTAAATAAAACTAATAGAAAATTCATATTTTATAACATAACTAGTACATGGCCGACCACTATCTAAAAATGGGCAATTTAACATGCAAAACCATTCCTTTAAACACATGCATTATTTACTCATTCTAAATTAACCTATCACATTTAAAAAGTGTCACATTTTAGTCCTATTGAATAAATTCACATGCAAATGACCAAATCAAAGCTTGAAATTTTCACACTTGTATTTACTCACTTCGAAATCATGAAATATAACTTATAATTATTTTTATAACTCGGTTTTGTGGTCCCGAAACCACTTTCCGACTAGGGTCAAATTAGGGTTGTCACAATTGATCACTAGCTCATAATCTTTAATCAACTCTAACCATCTTCTTTGCCTCAAATTCAAATCTTTTTGAGTCATCAAATATTTCAAACTTTTGTGATTAGTGAATATGTGGCACTTCTCACCATACAAATGATGTCTCCATATCTTCAACGCAAAAATAATGGCAGCTAGCTCTAAATCATGTGTCAGATAGTTCTTCTCATGTGGCTTTAGCTGTCTAGAGACATAAGCAATTACCTTCCCTTCCTGCATAAGTACACAACCAAGTCCATTCATGGACGCATCACTGTAAATCACAAACTCTTTACCTGGTTCTGGTTGTACTAAAACAGGAGCTTTAGTCAACAATGCTTTTAACTTGTCAAAACTCTGCTGACACTTCTCGGTCCATTCAAACTTGACATCCTTTCACAGCAATCTTGTCAGCGGGGTAGCTATCATGGAAAATCCCTCTACAAATCGCCTATTATATCTGGGAAGACCAAGAAAACTTCTAACTTCTGGTACATTTCTAGGAGGCTTCCAATCAACAATGGCTGAAATCTTGCTCGAATCAACCTTAATACCTTCACCTGAGACAATATGTCCAAGAAAACCAACTTCTCGTAACCAGAACTCACTTTTGCTGAACTTGGCATACAACTGATTATCTCTTAGAATCTGTAAAACTATTCTCAAATGCTCTGCATGCTCAGTCTCATCATGAGAATAAATCAAGATATCATCAATGAACACAACTACAAACTTATCCAAGTACAGTCTGAAAATTCGGTTCATTAAGTCCATGAAAATGGCAGGAGCATTAGTCAAGCCAAATGGAATCACAAGGAACTCATAATGACCATACCTAGTCCGGAAAGCAGTCTTCAAGACATCTGACTCTTTAACTCACAACTGATAGTATCTGGATCTCAAATCTATCTTGGAAAACACAGTAGCTCACTTCAATTGATCAAACAAATCATCAATTCTAGGCAATGGATACTTGTTCTTTACTGTTACCTTGTTAAGTTGTCGATAATCTATGCACAATCTCATCGATCCGTCTTTCTTTTTCACAAATAGCACTGGTGCACCCCATGGTGAACTATTGGGTCTTACAAAGCCTTTATTTGTTAATTCCTGTAACTGAGCTTTCAATTCTTTCAATTCCATTGGAGCCATTCTATAATGAGCAATAGAAATAGGCGTGGTACCTGGAATCAACTCAATACCAAACTCAACTTCTTTAACAGGAGGCAAACCTGGTAGTTCTTTCGGAAACACATCGGGAAACTCACATACCACAGGCATTGATTCAATTTTCAATTCTGGATCTTTAGTGTTCAACACAAAAGCAAGATAAGCTTCATACCCTTTTCTCAAACATCTCTGAGCAGACATAACAAAAATTATGGGAAATGAACTATCTAACTCTTCTAAATTAACCCGAAGAATTTCACCATTTTCACACTTCAACTCAATGAATTTCTTTCCACAATTCACTATCACATCATGTGTAGTCAACCAATCCATACCAAAAATCACATCAAACTCATCAAATGGATCGGTCGAAAAACAGTAGCCTCTAATAATCAAAGAACAATTTCTACATACTTTATCTACTAATACATGCTTGCTTAATGGATTCGATACTTTAATCACAAATTCTGTAGATTCTATAGGCATACTTGTACTAGACATCAATTTCTTGCAAACATATGAATGAGTTGAACCCGGATCAATCAAAGCAATGACATTAATATCATATAGAGAAAATGTACCCGTAATCACATCGGGGAAGGATGCCTCTTCGCGTGCACGAATAGCATAAGTCCTTGCAGGGGCTCTAACATCTGGTCTCACAGCCGAATCTCTTGAGGTACCTCTGTTACTTGCTCCTACTCCTGGTTGCCTCGGTGATCTGCCTCTAGTAGGAGCATTTCTGGATCTAGCACTCTGTGTTATCTCTCAATTAGCCACCTCTGGACATTCTCATACAAAATGATCTGGAGCACCGCATTTATAACAAACATTTTCGCCTGCCCGACAAGGACCATAATGAAGTCTACCACACCGTGGACACCCTGATCTACCCTGTCCAACATTACCTACACTCGCAGTCGAGGTGGTCTGAGCCTTCGGATCCTTAAATCTGCTGCCTCTATTCTGACTAGAATACCCAGCTGAGAAACTAGATTTGGTAGAAAACTCCTTTGGCCTTTTGGATGTAGCCTGGAATGACCTGCTCATCTGTCTCTTCCTTGTATCTTGTGTCTCTATCTCAACTTTGCCTTTTCTTTTTAACAGCTCCTCTGCCTTACAGGCTCTCTCAACTAAAATAACAAACTCTTTTATTTCTAGGACACCCACTGATAGTCAGATATTATCATTTAACCCATCCTCAAACCTTTTACACATAATAGCCTCTGTGGACACACATTCTCGAGCATATTTACTAACCCTAACAAATTCGCACTCATAATCGATCACTGTCATATTACCTTTTTTCAATTCTAGGAATTCCTTTCTCTTCTGATCAATAAACCTCTGACTGATGTACTTTTTACGAAATTCCTCCTGAAAGAAATCCCAAGTGACCCTCTCCTTTGGTACAACTGATACAAGTGTCTTCCACCAGTAGTAGGCTGAGTCTCTAGGAAGTGATACTACACATTTCATACATTCCTCGGGTGTACAAGATAATTCGTCAAAGACTCTGATAGTATTTTCTAACCAAAATTCTGCTCTTTCTGCATCATCATCTTTTGTTGCTCGGAACTCTTGTGCCCCTTGTTTCCTGATTCTATCAACTGGTGGCTTTTCTCTTATCACTGTACCTGTGACTGGGGGCGCTTGAGCTACATGGGTAGCCTGAGAATCATGAGGGGGTGGAGGTCTAACTACCGGATTCGTATGAACGAACTCGGCAAACAAATCATTCAAAGCTTAGAAGAGAGCTTCTCGAGTCACTCCTCCCTGATTAACTGTTACTGGCCTATTCTCAGATGGCGCTGCCCCTTCCGCGGGAGCAGGCGCATTACTTTCTACATCATCATCACCAGCTCGCTCGAGATCCATTACTATAAAACAAAATATCTAAAAATCGTCAGGAGTCGTCACACTATCAAAATACAGGTATGGCATGTATAGCTAGACTTTTACTCACACTAACTGTTCTGAGAACTGACTAAACCTGCTCTGATACCAATAAATGTAATGCCCCATGCCCGAAACCGTCACCGGAGTCAAGCTTGAGGTGTTACTAAACTTATCTTACCTTTTAAACAACTCTAAACCACTTATTTTAATTTTCAGAATAAACTATTTTTCTGCGTCATGGTTGCTTAAAAATTCATTTCTCGAGTTTCAAAACTCAAAATTAAGATCCGTAAATTTTTCCTGAAACTAGACACATATATATATCTACTAATTTTTTTCCAAAATTTTTGACTTAGCCAATTAGTACAATTTATTAGTTAAAGTTACCCCTATTTTAGAATTTGACTGCACTGACCTCTACTTACTGCGAACCACTTTTATCCCTGTACAAAATTTATATAACTATACCGTTTGTTTCTATTAAAACTAGATTCAATAAGGATTCTAAACATATAAAGTACACCACCTAATTATTTTTTTAAAGTTTACGGTGAATTTCCAAATTTGGAATAGGGGATCCAGAAATCGCTCTGGCCCTATTTCACTAAAACTCAGATATCTTATAAAATACAAAACCTTTACCTGTTTTGCTTATTCCATATGAAAATAGACATAATGAGATTTAATTTCATAATTATTCACCATCAACCCATGTCTCTAAAATTTCTTGTGATTTTTCAAAATCACGTTATTTCTGATACTTGAATCCATTTTTAAGTTACTTTCACATTTTTCTTAGTTTTCATGTGATAGTTACTACTTAATCATACATACTATTAAACATGTATATCATCAGCCATTCTATTAGTTAATCACTAGCAAGTATTTACACATCATTCATTGATCATATCATATCAAAAGAAACCAAGTTCCTATACATGCCATACACAAAATGAAACATCTAACTATACCAATGTGATTTCTTCGATAGTGTGATCGGTTTCTGACGTTTCCTTCGTTCCCCGAGTGGCTTGATAAAAACTATAAGAAAAAGAAAATAAAGAGAGTAAGCACTAGGCTTAGTAAGCTTACAAGAAAATAAATTACAACATTCAACATAATGAATAATATACATAATGTCACCTAGCCTCATAAACTTTCTTTACTTCTCATTTTCTACCTTCTTCTTTACTCACTTACCTTCTTTCTTACCTGACCTTTCACTATTCATAAATATAATCTACCTTCCCTTTTGCTGATAATTCACTGTAATTTAACATGTACAATGACCCGTTGAACCACTCGGAATACTAAGGATATTAGGGTCTGATATGAGCTCGCCCATGAAGATAGGTGCCGAATCCATGGAGTTGCCTTTGGGGCCAATTACTCGAGCACGTGCCAAGAAGTTTCAAGATGCTGTAGCAAGCTATATTGCTCGATTGTGGAGTGATGGGTTGATTGCCCATAAAACGCCCAGCTCAACTAGCTTGATTCGCAATTTCCTACAAGCTGATTTTAGCTTGTGTCAGCTCAATTTAGCTCAATTCGGCACTTAATTAGTTCAAGGAGCTGATTAAATTTATTTTTAATAAATTTAATTAGTTGTGTTAGTTTAGAATCAGCTCAAATCATTTAATTAAATAAATGTGTCTTAATCTGGACATTTTTAATTCAGCTTATTAAATATGTTTTATATTAGTACATGCCTTTAATATGTCCATATTAAGTCATAAATTAAATGTGTTTAGTTTAATTACAAAGTTTTAATGTGTCTTGACTAAGACAAATTTATTAGTGGCTGCTAATTAATTTGTCTTAGCCGAATTAATGTGCAGAATTTTAATATGTCCAGCTGCTGATTTCATGAGTATTAAACTTGTCCTAATCACATTTATTTGATGTTTTTTTCAGCTAGCTTAATGGCAAAGAAAGCTCATAAAGAAGGAGCATGTATTTGGGCACATGCATGGACGACATTTAAAGTGCAGCTGCCTTGTGTTTCCAGCTGACTTTTCGTGCAGCTCAATGGACTTCTAGCTGCTGTTTTGGAGCTTCTCCAAGGGCCAATTTCGTGGAGAGCAATGGCCAAAGAGTGCCTCATAAATTCCAGCAGCCAATTCATGTGGAGGCTATTCATATTCGGCCAAAGAAGCATAATTTTTGAAGCTGTCCATTTCTCTTCTCCATAGCAGCAATTAAGCTCTTTTAAAACATTAACCGAATGTGAATTTTCTCCATTAAAGGGGCCAGCCGAATCATCTTTTTCTAGAAGGTTAATTTTCAGAATTTCATCACATGAATGTTAACTAGGAAATTTCTAGGAAGTTTCCTCAAGAAACTTAAGGCATAAGGATCTGATTAGATAGGCTATTCGGCTGCCTTAGTCAAGCTATAAATAGGTCATGTAATTCACATTTTGAGGTTAATGAACAATTTGATAGCTTTGCTAAATTGTGAGGTTGTTTTCAACTCTCGTTATTCTCCAAAAACTTGTGAGACTTATCAAACATCTTTGTGGCGTCAAACTTGTTTTTGTTTCTTCCCAAACTTATCACTTTAATCCCAAAAGTGTGGCGTTCGATTCATACTAAGGTTCCTATCACCATTGATAGTGGGTCAAAGTTTCTTTCCATTTAACAAACCTTCCATCCATCCTTACCAACCTAAGCATTCTCCTAAGTTACGGGTTAACACATTCCTATTGTGTTAGTTCGGCTTTCGAATCCTTAGCCAAATTGCTTCCATTGTTTTCTAATTCATTTCCTAAACCAACAAAACCTTTTTGAGCCTAAATAAACCTCTTTCTTCTAGCCTATTTTGTAAAGCCTCAATTTACTCCTAATTCACGATCGGGCGATCTTTACGACTCAATTGATCTCGAGGTGAGGGCGTATCAGGGTCGTTCCTGATACGACCCGCCCTTGGGAACGGCCATTGCATCAGCCTACAAGCGAGGCTCGTCGTGTTTGCAAGCTGGACGTAGCTCAATTATATTTTTATGGAGCTTCATTTAGCTCGTTTCCAGCTCCTTTCAAGCTCAATAAGCTCGAATTAGCTCAACTTCAGCTCAAACATTTTCAATTCAGCTCAATATCAACT
This sequence comes from Gossypium hirsutum, assembly GCF_007990345.1. NCBI lineage: Eukaryota > Viridiplantae > Streptophyta > Magnoliopsida > Malvales > Malvaceae > Gossypium > Gossypium hirsutum. The sequence goes on from NC_053427.1 coordinate 35,427,211, forward strand.
AGACATTAATTTAATAGCTGAATATTTAAGTCGATTTAATTAGTTTATTACAGCTTATTAATATGTTTGTTGCATGTTTTTAATATGTCAAGTTTTATTACATGATTTAAAATTGCTTTAAAGCTGCCGAATTTAATGAGCTGATTTTAGTGTCATTGTTGACCGAATTAATGTGTCTTGTTTTTATTCTTAATTTAGTTCAGCTAAATTCCACATTAATCTTAGTTTTTCCTATTTATGTAGGTTGGCCGAATGTGGGGGTTCATTTAGCAAGGTGAGCCGAATGTCGAGATTCATTTAGCTTGGTGCATGCACAATAGATTCAATGAACCTGGAGATACATGCATCAAATTGGTGAGCTGAATTTGGCATTCCTAGGTGACTATTCGGTCAAGAGAGCTAATGTTTCCAACTCCAAAGCTGTCAATTAATCCTTTCACATTTGCTGGATGCATCTTGGCTTTTCGGTTCCATGTGTTCACACTCCATGACTCTTCAATGTTGAGCTTTCACACTTGAATTGGCTGCTCATTACCCTCTTAATTGCTGGTCACTTTTCAGCCAAAAGTTGCAACATAAATGAGCTAATTTATGCCCATTGGCCGAACCTAGCTATCCATGCATCATCCAAGTTTTTCCAAGTCCAATGCTTCATCTAGAAGGTGTCTAATGGAGCTCCATGTTCAGCCGAATCTAGCTAGTTCATTTAAGTGATTCATTTGCTTAATTTTTAAGGAATGTAAGTGACCATTCGGCTAGCTTAGGTGTTGCTTATAAATAGCTGAAATTTTACTTTGTAAAGGACTTTTTGACATTTTAATTAGCGAATTGCTGCCAAATTTGTGAGGCATTTTCTCTCAAATTTCGTTCGAGACCCGTAAGACTTATCTAAGCTTTTAGTGGCGTCTTTCCGAGTCTTTTCTGAACTTATCACTCCTAAACCCGAGTGTGGCGTTCACCTTTGATACCTTTGGTTCATACTTTACTAAGTATCGGGTCAAGGTCCTTATCAACCATTTCCAACTCAATTTGGTCCTATAAGTTTCGGGTCGACACTTTTCTTTAGTGTTGGTTCACTCTTGACCTTTTTGAACCATTACCATTTCGTACCAAATCCTTTACCATTTAGTACCAATTCCCAAATACCAAAACGTACCAAAACCAAATACCATTTTCTAATTAATCTTAAACCGAACTCGACCATTCTAGTCATACCATTTCGACTTAAACCAAATCCATATCCAACTTTGCACGGACTTACTTTACTTCTTGAAACTCAATTATATTCTATCTTCTTCTCGTCTATTCTACTTCTTCGTTTACGATCGGGAACTAAACGACTCGGGTTCAACTACTAAACCGAGGTCGTATCAGTTCCTGTCTATCAATATCCTGCCAATGCCATGTCTTTGACATGGACTTACATGAATTATTCCTGTTTCCAATGCCATATATATATCTAATATGGGCTTACATGGCTCATTCCTGTCTCCAAAGTCATATATCTGATATGGACTTACATGGCTCATTTCTGTCCTGTCCTGTCCTGTCAACCCCAATATCCTAACATTCCTAAGGTTCAAACGGGGCTTCCTAATGCTTTTTCTCTGTCACTTCGCCTTTAATTCGACTTTAAATATTTTCAAAAAAATAAGTATATAAATGCTGGAAATTGACAATAATAATGTAAAATAAAAGAATATTGCATTTATTTACTGTAAACTTACCTCGATACAAAATGTGACTAAACTTTACAATTTAGTCCTTTACTTTTTCTTTTCCCCGATCTACTCCCGAATTTCGTTCTTCTTGATCTATAATAGCAAATTTAACTTATTTAATATTCACATTTATCAAAACAGTCCTTTACTCAAACTTTGGAAAAATTACATTTTTGCCCCTAAACTTTTGCATATTTACACTTTTTCCCCAAATCTCGTAAATTAAACTTCAGCCTATTTTCTTATGTTTTATGACATACTGATCGTTTTACCCTTCTATAGCAAAATCAAATTCTCACTCTAACATATACTTATGACTATTAGGTATTTTTACCGATTAAGCCATTTTACTCGTTTTTACCTAAAACCGAGTAGCACAAGTTGTCTAACATAATTTAAGACCTCATATTCTATCATAAAACATCAAAATAAACACTTTTCACCTATGGGTATTTTTCCAAATATGAACCCTAACTTAAATTATTTCTAGCATAAGCTTTATCGAACTATCGGGACTCCGAAAATGTAAAGAACATTAAAAACGAGGCTTGGAATCACTTACTATGGAGCTTGAAAGCTTGAAACAAACCCTAGCTATGGAGAACCCTTGAAATTTCGTGCTAATGAAGAAGATGATGAATTTTGTGTTATTTTTCCCTTTTTATTTCATTTCATATCCAAATGACCAAAATGCCCTTCCTTATTAAACTTTCAAAAATTCCATCCATGTCCTATTTTGTCCATGAACTTAGAAATTGGTAAAATTGTTATTTAAACCCTCCTAATTAATATTCCAAAGCAATTTCATACTAAAAACTTCTAGAATGCAAGTTTTGCAAATTATTTGATTTAGTCCCTAACCTCAACTCAAGCACTTTATGCATAGAATTTCATCACGAAATTTTCACACAATCATGCAATCATATCATGAACTTCAAAATAATAATAAAATAAATTTTTCTACCTCAGATTTGTGGTTTCGCAACCACTGTTCCGTTTAGGCCCTATTTCGGGATGTTACAATGGGACCCTTTGGAAGCTTGATTGGATCTTGATTCGCACTTGTGGGAGCCCCAGGCATGCATACATCAGTGCATCCGATATAGGCAATGGTGTGTATAAACCATGTGGTTTGATTTGTGACTTTGCCTTTTTACAAGTAATGCATCGATCGCACTTTTTTATTACATCACATTTTATCTTGGGCCAATAGAAGTGTTCATGCAATGTGGCTAAGGTCTTCACAACTCCAAAGTGACCCATAAGTCCACCACTATGGGCTTCATTGACAAGCACTTCCCTAACAGACCCTTGGGGTATACACAGCTTGCCTTCATGAAAAACATAGCCTTCATGCTAAAAATACTTTTCATATGCACCATGCAAACAACACGAATATATTTCACCAAAATCAGCATCAGTTTGACAAAGATCTTTCATAAATTCAAAACCAAGCAGTTTAGAATCCAATAAATTGACAAGTGCATACCTTCGTGATAATGCATCGGCAACAATATTTTCCTAACCTTTCTTATACTTTATCATATAGGGAAATGACTCCAAATATTCCACCCACTTGGCATGACGTTTATTGAACTTCGTTTGTCCATTGAGTTGCTTTAAGGCTTCATGATCTGTATGGATTACAAATATTCCTTCGGCCATAGATAATGTTGCCAAGTCTTTAAGGCTCGGATCATGGCATACATCTCCTTGTCGTACGTTGGATAGTTCAACGTGGCACTGTTGAGTTTCTCGCTAAAGTAGGCTACAGGCCTTCCATCTTGCGTCAAACGGCTCCAATGCCAATTCCTAATGCATCACACTCAACTTTGAATGTCGTGCTAAAATCAAGTAAAGACAATAATGGAGCATTAGTTAGACATTCCTTGATCTTATTAAATGCATTTTCTTGATATTAGTCTAATTAAAGGGTGAGTTTTTCTTGATAATACCTGTCAAGGGGGCGGCTAAGGTACTAAAATTAGGCACAAACCTTCAGTAGAAGCTTGCCAACCCATGAAAACTCCTTACTTGGCTGATATTTGTTGGACGAGGCCACTCATTGATCACTTTGACCTTTTCTTGGTCAACTTGTAAGCCTCGGGCACTTACCACAAAATCTAAGAACACAACTTCATCAGTGCAAAAATAACATTTTTTTAAAGTTAGCGTAAAGTACCTCTTTTCATAAAACTTCTAACACTGCACGCAGATGCTGAACGTGATCTTCCAATGACTTGCTATAGATCAAAATATCATCAAAATATACAACACATGATTTTCCAATAAAAGCACATAAGACATGATTCATCAAATGCATGAAAGTACTAGGTGCATTCGTAAGACCGAATGGCATTACCAACCATTCGTACAAACCATACTTAGTCTTGAATGCAATCTTCCATTCATCTCCCTCCCGCATATGGATTTGATGATAGCCTCTCTTTAGGTCAATCTTGGAGAAGAGTTGGGCTCCGCTGAGCATGTCATCGAGACGAGGAATAGGATGTCTATATTTGACGGTAATTTTATTGATGGCGCGACAGTCAATGCACATTCGCCACGAACCGTCCTTTTTAGGTACCAACAAGACAGGAACCACACATGGACTTAAGCTTTCGCGGATGTAGCCTTTTTCCATTAACTTGGCTACTTGCTTTTGCAACTCCTTCGTTTCCTCAGGGTTACTCCGATAAGCTGGTCTATTTAGAATAGCTGCAGCAGGCACAAAATTGATTTGGTGCTAATGCCTCGAATGGGAGGAAACCTATTCGGCACTTCATTGGGAAATACGTCTCCGATTTCCTGCAACAAAGAAACAATAGGAGAAGGCAAAGATCTTTCAATCTCGTTAGTTTCCACAATCATTCTTTGTACATAAGTACAAGAACGGGTTGATTTGTCAATAATAACTTTTGAATTTCTCTCTTTCTTGCAAAAACACTCATTTTTTCATTCTCACTTTCATTTTCTATCTCTTTTGTCAATCGTGTTTTTATCTCACTTTTCTTACTTTTTCCACTCTTTTTCTTTTCATTCTTTTTATATTGCTCTTTTTCTTTTGATCTCTCACAGATTGCTTCATTTTGAGCTGATCTTAATAAACTTACTTTGGTGTGAGAGGGGCTAACATGATGTTTCTTCAAAGATGCTTGAACGAATACCTATTCGTGAAACCATCATGAACTACTCTTCAGTCAAATTTCCAAGGAGGCCCCAATGAAGGTGTCCCGCATGCATCGATACAACATTGCAAATCACCTCATCTTGGTATTTGCCTATTGAAAATGCGACCTTCTCTTGTTTGGTAACTTTGAGTTCACCACCGTCATTTAGCCATTGCAATTTGTAAGGATTTGGATGCTTCATAGTGGCTAAACCAAGTCTTTCAACGAGCATGGTACTCACAACATTCGTGCAACTCCCTCTATCGATTATAAGGCTGCACACTTTGCCTTGAACATGGCAACGAGTGTGAAAAATGTTTTCTCGTTGTTGTTCATCTTCAACTCCTTGGATATTTAGACTTTGTTTCATAACGAGAATCTCTCCTTCGACGGGCATCTCAAGTTCTTCATCTTCATTCGTTGGAATTTCAGGCTCCTCCTCCTTTTCATCTTCTGACTCAATTTCGCCATTTGGTTGCACCACCATCACCCGCCAGTTGGGACATTGACTAGCAATGTGTCCCCTCACTTGGCACTTAAAACACTTGATATCTCGAGAACGCTTGGAAGCAGTGATACGACCTTAGCTCAGGATGTCTCTACCGAATCCATTGAGTTGCCAGAAGTGCCTATTTGATACGGGGTTGCGCGCAGACCAAGATCGAGTGGCCAAGTCACGGGAAACTCCTACGAAAACCTTAAACAATCAGATCCGAAACGAAACAGAAAAATTAAAAGATTAGAACTATGAATTTCCAGATCTGAAATAAAATCCCCAAATCAGCAAAGAATCAAATTGAGAATAGAAATAAGTGTTAGGGTTCTTGAAACCCTCAAGGAGATTGTGATTCTGCCCAATTGAACACCAAGATAGTTTTCCCCAAATTTCGACAATCTAATTTCACCCAAAAAAGTATGGAAAAACCCTAGAAATTGGGGATTTTTGGGCTGATTCCTTAAGATAGAAAAAGGCTGAAAACACAATAAGAACAGAAAATAGATTAGATAATGATTCAGCACAAGTAGAAATAAAGAAAGAATTGACAGTAAGAAATTAAAAGATAAGTCCTAAGAAGCCTTGAAATCTCGAAAGATCTCACAACTCCCTTCAAACGGCTCTAATCTCCCCTCCAAAGAATATCAATGGCAAGAAGAAGGTTGAAGATGGCTCCCACAATCACAAGATTGTTAAAACAACTTCTAAAGAAAACTCAAGAGAGAAATCTTGGAGAAAACTCAAAGAAAATTCTGCTCTCAACAAATCTAAAATTTTAATAATAATGATAAGTGTTTAACAAGGTGGACAGCCATGCCTTTAAATAGGCCTTATAACTAGTCCTAATCTAATTAGAAAACTAAAATAAAAAAAACTCCTAATTATTTTAATATGGAAATTTGGTCAAAGGTCATTTTATCTGGGACTCTTGGACTGAATATTGACATAAAAATTTAAACTAAGTAAATAAATAAATAAATAAATAAAAATAAAAATAAAACTTTACAACTTGGGCCACTTTGACAATTTGGCCTGATTTTCAACTAAGTATGGATGGATTTCTTGATTGGGCTGGGAATTTGCTTATTGGGCCTCGCCTTCAAGAATTTGGGCTTTTGTGACTCGTATCATTCCCCCCTTCCTCAAAAAGATTCGTCCTCGAATCTGAAAAATCAAATGAACTCGACTTTCCTCTATCGAACGGGACCAATGGCAATTGAGTCCACTGAGAAGAATAGCCATGAGATAGTAAATAGCAACGGAAATAAGCTTGTAGTCCAATCATAAGCATAATAGAACAGGTATAACGCATGTGAATGGACAGATTCAGATTACCATGCAAACAATCTAATTTACTCACCACTGCCTCGTCAAATATTTGAAACAAAGATGGACATGTTTTAAGGCATTCAGTCGTTTCACATTGTTCCCACAAACCATGAATAAATTGCGAGTAATAAATCAAATGGTAAACATAATCGTCACAAGTAGGTATTTGAAAAGATTCACATGGTTCACAGAGTTGCATAATCATACCATGCATTAATCGACGGTCTATAGATTCACTCACACATGCATTATCAAAAACAAGAATCTTTTTATCAACCATCAAAACAGATAGATCATCAATAAATAAAATAGGACAGTCAAGCACGTTTCGATCTAAGTGTTCATCAACACGATCTTTATCACTATCCGAGGAGTACAAAAGTGTTTCAAAGGTTTCAAGCATCTTACCTCGATAAGCAGAAGAATAAGGGTCGATTTTACCTTTTTCATTTAAAACAAACCTTCGCTCATCGGGGGCATAGTGTAGTCGAATCTTCGTTGTTGAGTTAACGTTTGTCAAATGGAACTCAAACTTCATGTACAACCACATAAACTGTTTAAGGCACGAATATAAATTGAAAACAAATTTGGAAAATTTCGTTACCTTATTCTCCAAAAGAGATTTGGACAAATTCAAGGATTTTACACAAGGTAAATCAAGAGAATAACAAATCACGCTTCTTTTCGTAATGACTTTATCAACCACAATCGAAGAGTAACAATTAATCGGATCAAAATGAGGGGATCTTTTAAGAACTAAGTCACCAAAAGTTTTATCAATAATTTTCAAATCTGCACTGGACTCGATTTCTAAAATTTCCTTACCTCGCTTACCTTCGGGATCATGTAGTGTGATTTCATCTTTGCTTAAGTTGATCGTATGAAAGCATCTTTCATTTGAGAGGTATTGAAGTTGAAAGTTATCTTTCAATCTTTCGGGAACCTGAAAAGTAGCAACACAAGAAAAATTCATATCTTGGTTAGTGGAAACATTCCTCACTACCCTTTCCACGTCTTTTTCTTTTGTTTCTTTTTCTAATTCATTTTCTCTTCTTTCTTCAATTTCTTTTTCACTCTCAATCTCTTTTTGCTCTTTTTCATTCTCTTTTTCTTTTTTCTCACTTGTTTTAACAGAATTTTTCAGTTTGATTTGGTCCTCATGGACTTGTTCCAGAGTGAGCGGCACTAAGGTGAGTTTCTTTCCTTAATGCTTGAAAGAATACCTATTGGTACGACCATCGTGAGTGACTTTTCGATCCAGTTGCCACGGTTCTCCTAGCAACAAATGGCAGGCTTGAATAGGCATTACGTCGCACACAACTTCGTCTTGATACTTACCGATAGAAAAGGCGATGCGCACTTGTTGAGTGACCCTAAATTGGCCTTCGTTGCTAAGCCCTTGTAGTTGATAAGGTTGTGGATGCTTGGTAGTGCTTAAGCAAAGCTTTTCCACCATCGTCGTGCTGGCTATGTTCGAGCAACTTTCACCATCAATAACAACTCTACAAAGCTTACCTTGTACGTGGCAGCGAGTATGAAAGAGATGTTCTCGTTGCTGCTCGCTCTTTGGTTTTGCCAAAGATGATTGTTCATGATCATGACAATCATCATCCATTCTAGGGACACGTTGAGGGTTGCACCTATGGGGCTGGTTATCCCTATCTTCCTTAATTGGATCTCGATATTGATGTTTTTGATTCACTCGTACCTCATTCAAAGTAGTATTCTGATACGAGCTCGTTTCGGATGTAAAGACGAGTCGTAATCTTTCCCGATCGAAATTAGGTAGTGTCGGAATTGAATCAAATTCAAGTCTTGGTGTTTGAAGTTGGATGGCTTTAGGAACAAAGGAGTTTGATGGGTTGTTGTTTGCTGGGTAATTCGATGAAACAAGATCGAACCCTTATTATCAAATAAGGACCCGGGCTTAAGGTTTCAAAGAAAGAAATGGAAATAGGATAAAAACCGAGACCCTCTATTTAGCAAAATAGGAACCTACGGTATGAAGAACGCCACACCAATGGGTGATAAGTTCGAACAAAGTCAGATTGACGCCACTCGTTGAAGATAAGTCAATTTGAGCTTTGGAGAATAAAGAGAGTGAATTTCTCACTAAAATTATATTTCATTCAGAAATTTGGCAAAAAGTCCTTTTACAAGAAATTCAACAACTATTTATAGCCTTTCTACTAGTAGCCGAATGGACAAATTCAAGACTTAGTTTCTAAGTAAACAATGAACTAAAATTCAGCATGAATGCAAAATTATTAGCCCATGTAGATTCGGCTGAATGAGAGCTCCAATGGTCATCTTCTAGATGGGAAAATGCACCTTGAACATCTTGGATGTGCATGAATAGGCTAGGTTCGATCAATGATCATAATGGGGTCATTCATGAAGCAACTATTGCTGAAAAATTACCATCATTAATTAGCAACTTGAACAGTCATTTGGAAGTGTGAATGGACGGTTTTGAATGACCATAAGGTGTGAACATCATGAACCGAATAGCCACAATGTACCCAGCAATGTGAAGGAAATAAATGGCAGCTTTGGAGAATGGAAAATCATCTCTTTTGGCCGAATGGTCACTTAGAGAACTTCAACAATCAGCACACCATCTTTAATATAGTCCATGCATGTATCATTTGGTGCATTGAACCCAACATGCATGCATCTTCACATCCATTGAATCTTCATGCATGAATCTGCCCAATGAATCTTCAAATTCGGCTGTACCTAAAAACACACATGAACTTAATTAATTTCAATCAAATTAAGCTGAACTAAGTAAATACATAATGTGAACATCCTAATTTAACATTGAAACAACTTAAATATTAATAAAGCATGACACAAATTCGGTTGAACAGATTTAAAACATGTAATAATTTAGACAAACTAAATGAAATCAAGACATCTTTAATGTAACTAAATTAAGACATATTAAACACATGTAATTAATTTGCCTAATCTAAGACACATTAAAACAAATAATAACTTAGACACAAATTTAATTCAACAGCAGCTAAGACAAATTAATTAGAATATGAAATTAATTTGTCTCAACTTTAGACACAATTTAAACCCTTCTAATTAAAAAAATCCAGAATTAAAATGCAATTTAATTATTTAAGCTGAATAAACTAATTTGCATTTATTTTATTCCAGCAACTAAAATTATAAAACGCAAAGTAAGCTCAAACAAGCAAATGAGCTCAATGAGCTGGAAATGAGCTGAATTGAGCTCAACGAGCTGAGATTAGGCTTCATTTTGCACTTCGGCCCCTCAAGCTTAGGCCACTCTCGATGACATCGAGTTGGGTTGAAACATGATGCGACCAGGTTCGCATCATATTCAATGCTTGAAGTGTAGCATTTATTTGTGTGATTGCAGCAGTATGTCTGTCTAACTGTTGTTGGACTTTCATAAGTGCATCATTATTATCACCTTTAGACATCTTCAAAACCTGTAAAAAATAAACACTCAACACTCAAAAATAAAAGTTAGCAAACCTCACCATTAATCACTCAAAAAGAAAAATCAAATTCTCAATGAGGTCGAATTCAATCTTGTGAGTTCTTTATCAGAGTTTATATCAACCAATTAGAGAGTGTGAACCAAACTACCAAAGAATCCTAATTTGCACTAGGATGCCAAAAACTGACGAGACACCAAGTGATTCGTGTTGCACCGAGGAAGGATTGTGCACACGTTTAAATCCTACTAACACAAGAAACAAGAAGGTGTTAGATAACGTAACGGAAGAATAAAAGCAAACAAATGAAAACCTACAGCTAAGAATCAATAAAAATTGCTGAATACAGAAAACCCGAAAAACTGTGGAGTAACTTGACAACTTCGTTCGAGGTGTTCCCGATCTCAAAAAATCACAAAATTAAATCTCGAATGTCCTTAAATATTTAATTTTTGATCTGGAAAGTTTGGGCACCAAACTCAACCCGCTGATTTTTTTTAAATTTTTATTAGATTTCGTATTTTTTCGATTTTTTGACTTATTTGACTGATTTTTTTGCAGGAATAAATTTTTTATATTCAATCACAGTGCCACAAATATGTATGTAAAATTTCAGATCAATTTGACAACGTTTACGCACTCAAATAAAATTTTTTTGAAAGATTTTTCTGGGTAAAACTGTTGTTTTTGCTTTAAAATATTGAGATCAGTTTAGAAATCAACCAAGAACACCCAAAACGTCCAAAACCTGATACCAAATGATACGGGGTTGCGTACGGAACAAGATCGAGTTGCCAAGTCACGGGAATCTCCTACAAAAACCCTAAACAATCA